>NC_079197.1:187664717-187804717 GCF_029499605.1 Hyla sarda | reverse complement strand
ACTGGATATAAGATCGGAATATGAGGACGGAATATGAGGTTGGGATATGAAGACGGGATATGAGGACGGAATATGAGGACGGGATATAAATACGGAATATGAGGATATGAGGTCGAGATATGAGAACAAAATATGAGGACAGGATATGAGGTCGGAATATGAGGAGGGGATTTGGGGTCAGGATATCAGGAGGGAATATTGGGTCAGGATTTAAGGACGGGATATGAGGACAAAAGCTTCCTCCTCCCCCACAAGGATAAGGTAGAAAAACTGGGCAGCACCATGTACTCAGCTAGTTTTAATAAATAAATATAAAATCCTTCTTTTATACATAAGACGTGTATGGAGGTTTACTGCATCTGAATGATACACGGGTGGAATAAGGAGGAACGCACTTACCTGCTGTGAGAGCTCGTAGGGCAATACGGAGGGCTAGTTTGAAGCTGATCGGCAGGGGGGGGGGGACATGGTAGTGGACGTGTATACCCCCCTCAGTAAGGTAAGTGATCTTATGCGGAAGTTCAAATATTTTGCATGTGGTTTGTGAACATCGTCCACTATCCGAATGTTTGTTTTTTGTGGTTAGAAAATGGTGGGACCCAAATCTGTTGGTCAAAAATTCTACAAATATTTGGGAATTATAAATAGTAAATCTAAAATATTTCTATATTGCACTTGAGCACTGTTTGTTTGTTTGCCCGAATACTGTACGTTCTGTCAGAATTCTCTAAATGGTGAAGATAATAAATATATTCTATTGTTGATTTTTTTTTTCTTTTTTTTTTCGTTTTCTTTTAGTTTTTTGTTTTGTATAAATAACATTTTCCCGTTATCCTACCAGCCGGTACTATTATAATGATACATTCATAATATAATACAATAATAAAACCATACAATAATAATACATTTATACAGTCTCTTCAGGTTATTTTTTATTCTTTTGCATAAGAATTTGACACAACAGCCCGATGGCACCTGATGGGCACCCACAGCCAAGTTAGGGGGAGGCAATAGGGGGACAAAGGAAACCTTCTCTCTATGTCTACCCTCTCCTGACTGCATTCATTTCCTGATACCAAATACCAAGCAGGGGTTAATAATAATATTAATATCATAAAATATGTAACAACAATTTGTGTCTTTTAACAATATTCAGAAGACACATAGCGATAGGTTGTGATGTCCTTGAGCAGTAAACATCAGGCGCACAGTGCGGGGAGATGTGTGCACAAAGACATAATGTAATATATGTTATCAGTGTTTTCTCCCTCCCAACGTTATATGGAGTTTATATTGTTGTTTAAGGCAATATATAAAAAGGCTCATGGATTAGTACAGGTTGTGCAGATATATAGAATATTCCATTAACAGCAGATCATTAGGTATAATACACAGCACGATGAGCACAGCAGATATAATGGAAATGTCATTAAAGTGCCCATCACCCTGTATACTCCACACCCGAATATGCTGGTATCAATGACAACAGTCATAAACATCTTATTATATTATTATTATAAGATGTCTGATCGCGGTGGGGTACCACCACTGGGGCCCACCGCGATCTCTGTGATGCACTCAATATTCTATGCCAGGTTCTGCTCCATTCATAGGATCCGAAAAGTGGACCTTGATAGGCGCTCAGGCATCCAAAGTGGAAGATATCACGACCAAAGTGATATGAATAAAAGTTCTTGTTTATTGTTTAAATAAAACAAGGTAAAACGGAAGTAAAACAATAACGTGTTTCGGGGTATGGCAACCCCTTCATCAGATTGGAAGGTGCACCTTCAGTAGCGTGACAGCAGCAGTATACAGATAGAGCTGGAGGGGTATGAATGCAATATATCCTGATTCCATAGAGATAGCAGCAGTATACATATAGAGCTGCAGGGGAGGTATACAACTACTTTATATCCAGATCCTTATAGAGCAGTGGTCTCCAACCTGTGGACCTCCAGCCGTTGGCTGTCCGGGCATGCTGGGAGTTGTCGTTTTTCAACATCTGGAGGTCCGCAGGTTGGAGAACACTGCCATAGAGATAGCAGGAGCAATATCAAATAGACCTGAAAGAGAGGTGTAAAACTACTATATAGCTTGATCCCATAGAGATAGCAGCAGTATACAGATAGAGCTGGAGAAGAGGTGTATAACTACTATATATCCTGATCCCATAGAGATAGCAGCAGTATACAGATAGAGCTGGAGAAGAGGTGTATAACTACTATATATCCTGATCCCATAGAGATAGCAGCAGTATACAGATGGAGCTGGAGGGGAGATGTATAACTACTATATATCTTGATCCCATAGAGATAGCAGCAGTATACAGATAGAGCTGGAGAAGAGGTGTATAACTACTATATATCCTGATCCCATAGAGATAGCAGCAGTATACAGATGGAGCTGGAGGGGAGATGTATAACTACTATATATCTTGATCCCATAGAGATAGCAGCAGTATACAGATAGAGCTGGAGAAGAGGTGTATAACTACTATATATCCTGATCCCATATAGATAGCAGCAGCAGTATACAGATAGAGCTGGAGGAGAGGTGTATAACTACTATATATCTTGATCCCATAGAGATAGCAGCAGTATACAGATAGAGCTGGAGAAGAGGTGTATAACTACTATATATCCTGATCCCATATAGATAGCAGCAGCAGTATACAGATAGAGCTGGAGGAGAGGTGTATAACTACTATATATCTTGATCCCATAGAGATAGCAGCAGTATACAGATAGAGCTGGAGAAGAGGTATAGAAATAATATTTATTCTGATCACATAGAAGGGAGAGGTCTGGTGGCTAGAAGAGTGATAGATGATGATGTCACCCTGTTTACAGGAAATCAGCTGACCCAGGCATAACCTCTTCCTTTAAACACTTCCTTTGACACATTAAACACTGTGATTTTATGTGGATCAGACTGGTGATCACATGACCTAGTTATAGTAATAAACACATTAATGCATCTGAGTTGGAATAAAATAGCTGGTGCTGTAGGACTAGTAATTGGTGCGTGATTTGGTGGGAAAACAAGGAAACCTGGAGGGCTTCATTAACTACTAGTGTTGCTCGCGAATATTCGCAATACAAATTTTATTCTCGAATATCGCATATTCGCGAACATTTATTCTCGAATATCGCATATTCGCGAACATTCGCGAATATAGCACTATAAATTCTTAATTCCGAATATTCTTTTTTTTTCTTCACAGTACACATCACAGTGATCACCCCTCTCTGCTTCCAGCTTGTGTGGTGTAAAGAAGGCTCTAATACTACTGTGTGAGACTGGCGAGCGAATTTTCGCACATGCAAAAAATTTGCATATGCAAAAATTTGCATATGTTAATTTTCACATATGCGAAAATAAAACGCGAATATTACGAATATGCAAATTTAGCGAATATATGAGGAATATTCGTCCATATATTCGCGAAATATCGCGAATTCGAATATGGCCTATGCCGCTCAACACTATTAACTACAACCCTAATATAATTAACCAAACGTTCATCCCTGTCTGTCCATATAGGAGAAACACAAATATTATCCTTATTACAATCCCTTTGGATTTCATTTTTTCCAATTTGGCAACAGGGAGAGATTAAAGGGGTATTCCAGGAAAAACCTTTTTTTTATATATATATATATCAACTGGCTTCAGAAAGTTAAACAGATTTGTAAATTACTTCTATTAAAAAATCTTAATCCTTTCAATAATTATCAGCTGCTGAAGTTGAGTTGTTGTTTTCTGTCTGGCAACAGTGCTCTCTGCTGACATCTCTGCTTGTCTCGGGAACTGCACAGAGTAGAATAGGTTTGCTATAAGAATTTGCTTCTAAACTGGGCGGTTCCCAAGACACGTGTCATCAGAGAGCACTTAGACAGAAAAGTCAACTTCAGCAGCTCACAAGTACCGAAATGATTAATATTTTTTTATAGAAGTAATTTACAAATCTGTTTAACTTTCTGGAGCCAGTTGATATATAAAAGAACGTTTTTTTCCTGGATAACCCCTTTAAGTACATTTTGTATTTCCCCTTTGGTCTTCACTATAACTGGACATCATCCCGGACACAGATCTGCAAATCACCTGATCTCCAAGGAAACCAATGGTGGAACTTCACTTTTTAATAAACATTTTAACAGCACTGTGGATGGAGGTTTAGTGTATGTTACGAGTCTTCTGTCAGGGTGGAGTGTGGTCTCACATGACTGATCTTTATTTGATAAAGATCCATTAATTAGTCTATTTATAAGATCCCTGCCATGTGCAGCATGTGCGGATTATAGTGTGCGCTGTTTAGTCCGTCTCAGTGTTTCTTGTATCTCTCAAGTTCCGTGTTGTTGTTCTGTTCATAGTTCCTTTTATTTCTCACTTTCTGGTTGTGTTATCCTAGTAGTAGTGTTGCAAAGTTTCTGCAGTATTAGTTTGTTTCTTTGCAAATTTTTATATTTTAGCTTTTGCTCAGTTTGTGTTTCTCTTCATCATAAAGCATTTTTGTTGTTTTTACTAGCAATAGTTTATAGCGTAGGGCAACCATAGGGATACTGTAGGGACAGTAATATTTTGCGTGTCTGGTGTTAGCTTAAAGTTTAGGGAAAGACCTAGGGAAATTTGGGAGACAGTATCGCCAATCCCTCTGTAATAGACCCAGTGATCAGCCAATGAACCAGATATGTTCCTTCTGATCATTTTGGTTTTGCATTTCTAAAATTACTGTTTATGTAGAGAAGCACTACCTGTAGTCACTAAATAAATCTACACTTCTTAAAGATATGCAGAAACTAGCAGCACTAGCTGCATGTATCTTAATCCACTGTATTGTATCAAAGATCAGCTAAGAGAGTCTCCGTTCCAAAACTTCCGGCTGGAAGAAGCGTTGATTGTAACGTGAAACCCCCGGCTGTTGCCCATTTTTTCTGAGCGCTGACAGCAGTTGTTGGTACTCCCACATCATGGAGGAGGTCCGGAACCTGAGGCCGAGATACCCGTATTGTGCGGTGAGTGCAGGCTATGTTTCTTTTACTATTGTACTAAGCAAATCTAAGTGATTACCAAATAACAGTATCAAAATTTAAAACAAAATTACATTTATTGAGGGTACAACCTCCTTTCATCAGCCATCTCTCCATATAATACAGTACAGTTTCTTTATTTGTCTATGTTTTGCTGTTTTTTACTTAAAGGGGTACTCCGCTGCTCAGCGTTTGGAACAAACTGTTCCAAACATTGGAGCCGGCACCGAGTGCTTGTGACGTCACAGCCCCGTCCCCTCAATGCAAGTCTATGGGAGGGGGCGTGATGGCTAGGAGGGGGCAGGGCTATGACGACACGAGCTCCCGGCACCGGCTCCAGCATTCGGAACAGTTTGTTCCAAACACTGAGCAGTGGAGTACCCCTTTAATTCTTTGATAATGACTTTATTGTCTTCATTTCTATGTGCCTTCAGCTCTTGAAGAGTTGCTATTCCGGTTCTTCAAGTTGTTACCTTCCATTGTTAATGTGCTCTTTTTATGTTTTGCATAAGACTACTAGCTGGTCAAACAATTTAGCCCTACTGTAAGTCACGGGGGCATCTGAGTACTTAGAGCCACAATCTTACTACTTGGGGAATAAACATGAAGCCCAATTCTCAGAAGGTGTTGTCACAGTCTTATTGCATTGTTTTCTTTTTCCTTATCTGGACCTGACAGGTTGATAATAAGTCTGCAGACTCAAAGCTCCAAAGCTCCCCCTAGCTGTTACTACAGGTAGTAAATATTTAATAATTTTCATCATTTAACTCTATATCTTTGTTGTAAACCAGAGCTCTGGTCGTTATAAAGATATATTATATTTGTCATTGAATTGTGAATGTATTTAGATAAAAACAAAATGCAGCATATTGGAGTTTGCGGAGCGCCGCACCCTCTCAGTTCTTGGGTCCGGTCTCCAGTAGTCAGACGGTCACTTCTCTCACTGGTTCGAGTAGTAAGTAAACGCTGAGTTGATGCTGGCTCTGAATACGCCATACTACTATACTAATACAAATTTTAGAGCGGGGAGTTGGCTGTTTAGATGGTGATGACAGTATTTTAGATCTGTTTTTATGGTTGTTATTTCCTGACCTAAACAAATGATAATCATTAGAGATTGCGCCGTCTCTCGTCTCCTCCATGGAGTTTCTTTCTCTACCACAATCATGTCTTGGAAATGTCACTTAATTCATCTTATTCTTTCATGGTAAAACCTTCTGTCTTAGCTGGAAAAGCCTCAGTGATAGATTTCTGCTTCAGAGATGACGGCTACAACAACGTTCAGAGAGAGGGATCAAATGTGTATATATAGAAGATCTACTGCGGGATCTAATGTGTACACACAAGTGCGTCAAATATGGGATCAAATGTGTACTTGTATGGCGATCTACTGAGGGATCTAATGTGTAAAAACAGGTGGATCTAATGAGGGATCTAATGTGTACACACGGGGGATCTAATGAGGGATCTAATGTGTACACACGGGGGATCTAATGTGTACACACAGAATATCTAATAAGGGACCTAAAGGGAATTACACGAGGGGATCTACTGAGGGATCTAATATGTACACAAAGAGGGGTCTAATGAGGGATCTAATGGGTACACACTAAAGGGGATCTAATGAGGTACAACAGGGATCTTTTTAGGGATCTAAAATGTACATACAGAGGGATCTAATGAGGCACCTAATGTGCACACACTAAAGGGGATCTATTGAGGGATCTAATGTGTTCACAGGGAGATCTACTGAGGCATCTATTGAGGTATCTAATGTGTATGCAAAGGGAAATCTAGTCAGCCATCTAATGTATACACACAGGGTGGAACTAATGAGGGATCTGACATATACACACAGGGTGGAACTAATGAGGGATCTGATGTGCACACACAGGGTGGAACTAATGAGGGATCTGATGTATACACACAGGGTGGAACTAATGAGGGATCTGATGTATACACACAGGGTGGAACTAATGAGGGATCTGATGTATACACACAGGGTGGAACTAATGAGGGATCTGATGTGGACACACAGGGTGGAACTAATGAGGGATCTGATGTGGACACACAGGGTGGAACTAATGAGGGATCTGATGTATACACACAGGGTGGAACTAATGAGGGATCTGATGTGCACACACAGGGTGGAACTAATGAGGGATCTGATGTGGACACACAGGGTGGAACTAATGAGGGATCTGATGTATACACACAGGGTGGAACTAATGAGGGATCTGATGTGTACACACAGGGTGGAACTAATGAGGGATCTGATGTGTACACACAGGGTGGAACTAATGAGGGATCTGATGTATACACACAGGGTGGAACTAATGAGGGATCTGATGTATACACACAGGGTGGAACTAATGAGGGATCTGATGTATACACACAGGGTGGAACTAATGAGGGATCTGATGTGGACACACAGGGTGGAACTAATGAGGGATCTGATGTGGACACACAGGGTGGAACTAATGAGGGATCTGATGTGGACACACAGGGTGGAACTAATGAGGGATCTGATGTGGACACACAGGGTGGAACTAATGAGGGATCTGATGTGGACACACAGGGTGGAACTAATGAGGGATCTGATGTGGACACACAGGCAGGGCCGGTGTTAGGGGGGGCAATCCGGGCAATTGCCCAGGGCCCCCATCCACCATGGGGCCCCCTGCGGGCTGCTCAGTGGCATATGCAGGGGGGGGGGGGAATCGGCCACTGAGCAGCCCGCAGTGGGTCCCGTCATATTCGGGACATCCCTTTGTCCCAAAAGATCTTTTCGGAACACAAGGATGTCCCAGTTAAGTTTCTGCGGCCCCGCATTAACATTAAAAATGCAGGGGCCGCCGGGAGGTAGGGAACACAAGGACGTCCTGTGCGTGCGCCCATAGGAACGGAGGAGTGGAGCATCGAGGAGGAGGACACACGCCCGCATGGTAAGTTACCTGCACGTCAACTTCAGTGCTCCGACCACCACTTCTCCGGTCCCGGCCATAGCAGTACATTGTGACCCCTGACTGGAGGAGCGGTGGTCAGAGCACTGAAGTGGGGCAGTACACAGGCATACAGCCTTTAGCCATACAATGTATATGACTCAAGGCTCTATGTCTGTGGGGGGGGGGGGCACTGCCTACCTAATGTGCAGGGAACTATACCGCACCTAATGTGGGGACCTATACCGCACCTAATGTGGGGAACTATACTGCACCTGATATGGGGAACTATACTGCACCTAATGTGGGGGAGCTATACTGCACCTAATGTGGAGGAACTATACCGCACCTAATGTGGGGAACTATACTGCACATAATGTGGGGGAACTATACTGCACCTAATGTGGGGGAACTATACTGCACCTAATGTGGGAAACTATACTGCACCTAATGTGGGGAACTATACTGCACCTAATGTGGAGGAAGTATACTGTACCTAATGTGGGGGAGCTATACTGCACCTAATGTGGAGGAACTATACTGCACCTAATGTGGGGAACTATACTGCACCTAATGTGGAGGAATTATACTGCACCTAATGGTTGGACCTATACTGCACCTAATGTGGGGAACTATACCGCACCTAATGTGGGGAACTATACTGCACCTAATGTGGAGGAACTATACTGCACCTAATGTGGGGGAGCTATGCTGCACCTAATGTGGGGGAGTTATACTGCACCTAATGTGGGGGAACTATACTGCACCAAATGTGGGGGAGTTATACTACACCTAATCTGGGGGAACTATACTGCACCAAATGTGGGGAACTATACTGCACCTAATGTGGGGAAACTATACTGCACCTAATGTGGGGGAACTTCAACCTAATGCGGGGGGGGACTTATACTTTCAGCCTAATGTGGGGGAACTGTGCTGCCAATCTAATGTGGGGGAACTATGCTGCCAACCTATTGTGGGGGAGCTACAACCTAACATGGGGGAACTATACTGCCAGCCTAATGTGGGAGAATTATACTGCCAACCTAATGTGGGGGAACTATACTGCCAACCTAATGTGAAAGAACTATACTGCCAACCTAATGTGGGGGGAACTATACTCCCAAGCTAATGTGGGGGAACTATACTGCCTACCTAATGTGGCAGGAACAATACTGCCAACATAATGTGGGGGAACTATACTGCCAACCTAATGTGGGAGAACTATACTGCCAACCTAATGTGGGGAGCTATACTGCACCTAATGTGGGGGAACTATGCTGCCAACCTAATGTGGGAGGGTATATACTGCCAACCTAATGTGGGAGGGCATATACTGCCAACCTAATGTGGGGGAACTATACTGCCAACCTAATGTGGGGGAACTATACTGCCAACCTAATGAGGGGGAACTATACTGCCAGCCTAATATGGGGGAACTATACTGCATCTAATGTGGGGGAACTACAACCTAATGTGGGGGAACTATACTGCCAGCCTAATGTGGGGGAACTATACTGCCAACCTAATGTGGGGGAACTATACTGCCAACCTAATGTGGGGGAACTATAATGCCAACCTAATGTGGGGGGAACTATACTGCCAACCTAATGTGGGGGAACTATACTGCCAACCTAATTTGGGTGAACTATACTGCCTACCTACTGTGGGGGAACTGTACAAAAATATAAAATTGTACTATTCTGATCCCTATAACTCTTTTTTTATTTTTCTGTATTTGATGTATTAGGGTCATTTTTAGCGCTGTGATTTGTAGTTTTTATCGGTACCGTTTTTGTTTTGATGGGACTTTTCAATTGCTTTTTAGATATTTTTTTTTATGGTATTTGAAGTGACCAAAAATGTGCACATCTGGTTAGTGCACAATTACTACTTTTGGGGCCCTACTTTAGATTTTGCCCAGGGCCAAGCTAAGCCTAAAACCAGCCCTGCACACAGGGGGGATCTAATAAGGAATCTGATGTGTACACATAGAGGGATCTAATGAGGGATCTAATGTGTACACATAGGGGAGTATTATAATGAGGGATCTAATGTGTACACATAGGGGAGTATTATAATGAGGGATCTAATGTGTACACATAGGGGATTATTATGATAATGGATCTAATGTGTACACATAGAGGGATCTAATGAGGAATCTAATGTGTACACATAGGGGAGTATTATAATAAGGGATCTGATGTGTACACATAGTGGGATCTAATAAGGGATCTAATGTGTACACATAGGGGAGTATTATAATAAGGGATCTAATGTGTACACATAGTGGGATCTAATAAGGGATCTAATGAGTACACATAGGGGAGTATTATAATAAGGGATCTAATGTGTACACATAGTGGGATCTAATAAGGGATCTAATGTGTACACATAGTGGGATCTAATAAGGAATCTGATGTGTACACATAGAGGGATCTAATGAGGGATCTAATGTGTACACATAGGGGAGTATTATAATGAGGGATCTAATGTGTACACATAGGGGAGTATTATAATGAGGGATCTAATGTGTACACATAGGGGATTATTATGATAATGGATCTAATGTGTACACATAGAGGGGTCTAATGAGGGATCTAATGTGTACACATAGGGGAGTATTATAATAAGGGATCTAATGTGTACACATAGTGGGATCTAATAAGGAATCTGATGTGTACACATAGAGGGATCTAATGAGGGATCTAATGTGTACACATAGGGGAGTATTATAATGAGGGATCTAATGTGTACACATAGGGGAGTATTATAATGAGGGATCTAATGTTTACACATAGGGGAGTATTATAATGAGGGATCTAATGTGTACACATAGAGGGATCTAATGAGGGATCTAATGTGTACACATAGGGGAGTATTATAATGAGGGATCTAATGTGTACACATAGGGGAGTATTATAATGAGGGATCTAATGTGTACACATAGGGGAGTATTATAATAATGGATCTAATGTGTACACATAGAGGGATCTAATGAGGGATCTAATGTTCACACATAGGGGAGTATTATAATAAGGGATCTAATGTGTACACATAGTGGGATCTAATGAGGGACCTAATGTGTACACATAGTGGGATCTAATAAGGGATCTAATGTGTACACATAGTGGGATCTAATAAGGGATCTAATGTGTACACATAGTGGGATCTAATAAGGGATCTAATGTGTACACATAGTGGGATCTAATAAGGGATCTAATGTGTACACATAGTGGGATCTAATGAGGGATCTAATGTGTACACATAGTGGGATCTAATAAGGGATCTACTTTGTACACATAGTGGGATCTAATAAGGGATCTAATTTGTTAACTATACAGAATATAGATTGAAATACAGTAGCAATGTGTGATGGTCTCACTGCAGTTGTAATCCAAAGGATTGTTCAGGGTGAGAGAGTTTGTGTGTTGTTTTTGGGACTTTTATAGAAATATTTAATCTGAAAAGTACCGATCATATCACAGAAAAAATGATGCTACATGTTCCTCACTAGGTCACGCAGATGCTTTTACGTGTCTTTTTATGTCCCTAGCTTCTGTATTTAGCTCGCAAATCCCTGCTGCTCACTCATTCTAACATCCACTGTTCAGGAAGGGGCAAGTCCTAGGCAAGCACTGAGCCCACCCTTACTAACCATACATTTACTTCCTCCCTGAGTCTGCTGTGCCAGGTCTCCTCATCCAATCACTGCAGGTTGCTCTGTAAGCCCTTCCTCTCTGGGTTTCCTCATCCAATCACGGCAGGCCACTCTGTAAACCCCTACTCTTTGTTTCCATGCTGCAGTCTGATAGGACAGGAGTGAGCACAGAGGAGTACTAGTTCCACCCTCATTTCATGGACCTTGTCCCTGCCTGTGCTTCAACTGAGACAAAGATGATGCTGCAGCCAGACAAGATTATGTTCTAGATGGTATGGGGACCCTAAGTAGTCTTCCTTTTTTTTTTATAAGCCATGATTTCTATATAAAAGGAGATCAAAATGTTCTTATGAAGTATACTAGAAATGTTAATGCTTAAATGGGCACTGTCATTAAGTTGTACTAGTTTTTTTTTTTTTTTTTTTTCTGTATACTTCTGGCCACCAGGGGTGTCCCTTCTTGGCCAGAACACATTCCGTGTGGTCAAAATTTCAGATTTTGGTCTCCTGCTTGTAATAGAAGGAGACCAACTCGGGAAGTGTTTCTCTGTTCTGAGCTTGATTGACAGCTGCAAACAACCTACTGAAAGATACACAGACTAAAAGCTGCTGCACATAGCCTGAGGTGTTCTATTCATCACAGCGCTGCAACCGTGTGAGGGCAGAAGTGGTCCCCCAGCAGGCTTCAGTGATGTCATGCCTGCTGGAAAACATCCACTTTCTTCTGCTGGAAGATTTCACTATTTGAGCAAGAATAAAGGTAAGATACACAGCTTTTAAAACTCTGAAATTTTTAAGGGCTGGAGGGGTGTTAGGAGTAGTTAAGAAACATAGCCTGAGTTAGTTTAGAAAAGTTTATATAGTGACACGTGGTCTTTGAAGGAAATCTGTCATCAGTGTAACCTGCACTAATCTGTCGGTACAGATGGGAAGTGCAGGTGACACTGATGACAACAATACTTAACTGGTTCCGCTCAGTTCTGTGGTCCCCCCCGTAATCTTTTGCAGTGTTTTCTGTTCCGGGCCCGACTTGTAGCATGGGCGGAGCTAAGTGATGTCACCACTCCTGTTTGCTAGCTGGATCCCGCTGACAACACTAAGTTCCGACAATGCTCCAAGTCGCCCCCGGAACGGAAGATATGTCAGAAGATTACGGGAGAACCAGAGCACTAAACTGGACCAGGTAAGTATTGTGGTCATCAGTGTCACCTGCACTACACATCTGTTCCAACAGGTTAGTGCAGGTGACAGTGATGACAGATTAAATTTAATGTTTTATGTTAAAAAAAAATTCAAGAATTTAATTTTTTTTTCTTTCTGATTTTCCATTTTACTATCTATCTCAATGTTTCCCAATCAGTGTGCCTCCAGTATTGCAAAACAAAAATTCCCAGCATGCCCAGAAAGCCAACTGCTGTCCTGGAATGCTGGGAATTGTAGATTTGCAACAGCTGGTGGTATGCTAGTTAGGAAACAGTGATCTATATTATAAAAAAAAAAAAAAAATCAAATCTAGCCACTTGGCTTAATATTAAACTGAGACTCCCTGTTCTGTCTGTGATGATAAGGAGGAGTCTGCTGGAAAGTGATCTGTGAGATGTGACACAAGTATATAAAACATAGTTAAAGTATATTTAAATAGTAAAAATACAAAAAAATAATAAACAATGAGAGGATTAGGGGTCAGGAGTCAGGAACAGCTGTTGCCATGATACCGGAAATCAGTAAAGTCAGAATTCAGGACCAGGATCAGGAACAAGAGTGGATGTCATCCAGGCAAGGGCCATACAAGGAATAACAAACAGGAACAACAAGAAGACACTTTGAGACCACTCAAGGGAAGAGGCAAAGTGAACTGCTGCAGCTTAAATAGCCAGGACCCAGCAGTGAATAGGCTGATAGTTAATATCAGCTGAGAAGCAGGTAGTGAAGTAGAGAAGGGGTGAGAACATTGACAGTGCCCATCAATAAATCTTGTGATTTTACATAAGCTTATGTATTATTAATACCACACCTCCTCCATTCTTCTCTATGTCACGCCCTCTCCCATACACATGAATGGAGGGGGGGGGGAGGTGACATGAATTCACTAGGGAGCATTGCCATGATATCACTTCCTTTGTCTTGGATGCTGCACTTGCCACAGAATGCTGCGGGCTGCACCGATAATCACCGGGATCCCCAGCGGCGGGACCCCTGCAATCATACATCTTATGGGATAAGATGTATAAAGCCGAATACCCCTTTAATGTGCATTATAGAGTATTCTGATGTGTTACATAGGATACTGATGGTATCTATGTTATATGGTCAAAGTGTGGAATTATAATATCCATATATATATATATATATATATATATATATATATATATATATATATGCAGTGGTCCCTCAACATACGATGGTAATCCGTTCCAAATGAACCATCATTTGTTGAAACCATCGTATGTTGAGGGATCCGTGCAATGTAAAGTATAGGACAGTGGTCTACAACCTGCGGACCTCCAGAAGTTGCAAAATTACAACACCCAGCATGCCCGGACAGCCAACGATGTCCGGGCATGCTGGGAGTTGTAGTTTTGCAACATCTGGAGGTCCGCTGGTTGAAGACCACTGGTATAGGATGTTGTACTCACTTGTCCCAGCCGCTCTGGACCGTCACCGCTCGTCACCGCTGCCCTGGATGTCGCCTTCCATCGCTGTCGCCGCGTCCCCGGGGTGTCCCCGACGCTGGCAAGGCCTCTGCTTCCCCGGCATCCTTGCTCTCCGTCGCCGTCATCACGTCGTTACGCATGCCGCTCCTATTGGATGACGGGACTGCGTGCGCAGCGATGTGATGACGACGATGGAGAGCGCCGACGATGCAGGGGATCCCGAAGAGGACGCGCCGGAGCCCCGAGGACAGGTAAGTGATCGTCAGCGGACCACACGGGGCACCGTAAACGGCTATCCGGTGGTGGCTGAAGCAGTCTGCGCTGCCCGATAGCCGTTTATGCGATGGCCCCGACATACAAAAGCATCGTATGTTGATGCTGCCTTCAACATGTGATGGTCTCTGAGAGTGATCGTATGCTGGAATGATCGTATGTCGGGGCCATCGTAGGTCGGGGGGGTCACTGTATATATATATATATATATATATATATATATATATATATATATATATATATTTCCTGCAGCGCAGTATGGCAGTATAGAAGTTGTCATCACGTCGGTGAAGCTGAGCTCTGCAGACATTTTTTGTAGATCTGAATCAATTAACTAAGCAGAGAGAACAATGGAAAAACTAAAGATGAATAAAATTTGCGACAAATAACAAGTCAATGATTTGATTTGTTTTCGCAGGAATTCATTTTCAGCTTGGATACCATCCATCTAAAGATTTTCTTTTCTGCAAATTAATAGCACAAAAGTTCCAGCCTGCGATAAGTCTAATTCCGAACTATTTTGTGTTTGCTAAATGGAATGTGACAAGGTTCGGAAGTAATGGAGAAAGCAGAAAAATAATTAGATGAGAACTTACTTGATAATTTTACCATGGAGAGAATGGAATTGAAGTTCACAAGTTCTATAAATATTCATATGGGGACGTACAATTACCTGCGAAAGATAAAATCAGCGGAAAGATAATCAGCTGTGGGAAATGGCAAACACAAAGTCCACCGCTAATGGAGAGAAAGTTCTCCAGACAGTGGAAGCCTCGCACTATCATAGCGGCCATCTTTAAAGAAGTTGTTATGGTTGTAAACTGAGGACTATGGATCATCAAGTGGATACAGAAAGTTCTGTCTGCTACAAAAAGTTATTATATTAGAGGAAAGGGAGACGGCAAAAAGCAGGAGAGGCGCAAAATGAGAAACTAAGACGAGATAGTGAGGTAAACAACAACAATAAGGATGTCACAGTAAATAAAGAACTAAAAAAAATTATAATTATAGAACATCCAGTCATAAAGATATGAGAAAGATAGATAGATAGATAGATAGGAGATAGATAGATAGATATGAGATAGATAGATAAATAGATAGATAAATAGATAGATATGAGATAGATAGATAGATAGATAGATAGGAGATAGATAGATATGAGATAGATAGATAGATAGATAGATAGATAGATAGATAGATAGATAGATAGGAGATAGATAGATATGAGATAGATAGATAGGAGATAGATAGATATGCAAAAAGGCAGCGGCACACCAATTTCCAAGTGAAAAAATGAATGGCTTTTATTTCAACCAAACATCTATAGGAGCGACGTTTCGCCTGTCTTACAAAGGCATTGTCAAGCAGTGACTGATATACAATGTGACTGTGATATACAATGTATATCAGTCATTGTATATCACAGTCACATTGTATATCAGTCACTGCTTGACAATGCCTTTGTAAGACAGGCGAAACGTCGCTCCTATAGATGTTTGGTTGAAATAAAAGCCATTCATTTTTTTTCACTTTTCAAATTGGTGTGCCGCTGCCTTTTTGCATATCTACTTTGGACCTGGGACCGGGTTATCCAGCGTGCACCCCCCTTTTTGCCTACATGTGCTGCCAAAAATTTCTTTTCAATTTTAGATAGATAGATAGATAGGAGATAAATAGATAGATATGAGATAGATAGATAGATAGATAGATAGATATGAGATATATAGATAGATATGTGATAGATAAATAAATAGATAGATATGAGATAGATAAATATGAGATAGATAGATATGAGATAGATAGATATGTGATAGATAAATAGATACAGTGGGGGAAGAAATGAGAGGCTGTAATTTCATTCATAGGTTATACTTATAACCTCAACTAGGAAAGAAAGAATGAGAAAAAAAAAATCAGCTGGCGTGGCTTGGCCGGGGAGCGAGATGGCTGCCTGATCTCAGAGCTCCGGCTACAAGCACCTACAACAGCGACCTGAGCCTCGGCACCGACACCCAACGACCCATTTCATACCTCCGAAACCCTCCTCAGCAACATGTCTGCTAGAAGGAGAGGTAAAGCGGGTAATAAACCCTCCTGAGGACAAGCTCCGCTTTCAAGATGGCGCGGCTCCCTCCTGCCCGAGCGCATGCTCATCCCCATCTCCCTCTGCCAGAGCTGTTAAAAGACACTAACAGCCAGAATCCCGGCGCAGTTCTTCGTTGCCCCGGTCACCTTGTCTGCCAGGAGAACTAATGGAGGCAATTTAAGCCCTACGGAGAGATAGCCCTTTATCTACCAGTGCCTCTCAGCATTTTCATGGCGCCCGCGCCTCAACCCCCAAGCTCTCCGGCTTCCTCAAGCCCTTTGAAGCAACATCCGAGACTGGAGGCATCTGACGGAGAAAAATGAAAGCCCCTATGCCGACCCTGAAGACACCCTGTCCCTCACAGCAAACCTGTTTGGCTCTGTACCAGCTGCAGACGTCCCTGTATGTTACTTCTGCTAAACTCCTCAATAACTACTCACCTGGCTCTTTCTCTCCAATCTCTCCACTCTGCAATACATGAAGTGGACGTAAGAGTGGACCATGTGAACAAAAGTTGTCGGAATTTGCGGCATCTCACAACAATCTGATAGATTCCCAATATGATCTAGAGACTGAATTCTCTGATCTAAAAGCAAAAGTTTCTGACCTCGAGGATCAGTCAAGAAGTAACAACATAAAATTAAGGGGCATACCGGAAAACATTGCAGCCAAAGATTTATCCACCTACCTGGGAGACCTTATGGTGTCGCTCCTACCTGAGGCTTCACCCAAAGACCTGATCTTAGACAGGACACACAGATTACCCTGACCAAAGTACTTCTCTGACGACATACCCTGAGATGTTCCCGCTAGAGTGCACTTTTTTTTTACATAAAAGAAGCAGTGATGGCTAAATTGAGGGACCGTACAGCTTTCCCAGACCGCTTCAATATGATATTCCTATACACGGACTTATCCGGAGCTACTCTGCAGCTCCAACGCCAACTGGGTCCCATCACAACAGCACTCAGGAATAGGAAGGTGCTCTATAAATGGGGCTACCCACCTCATAATCCAGAGGGCTGAAACTTCCTTTGTCATACGGAATGTGACAGATGGGATAAAACTGCTCCGCTCCTGGGGCATCTCAATGTACTTACCTAAATCCAGAGCTAGATCTCCTCCTGCTAAAACGCAGCCGGACTGGAGAAATGCCGGAGGAAATTCCAGGGGCTGTCGCTGAAGAATGATGGACTTTGTTCCAATACTTCTATACAAGCAGCATAGCTTACTTGTGAGATTTGTTCACCCCAAAACTGAAATGATGACACCTACTCATCATCCTTTCCAGAACTTTTTGCTCCGATGTTTACTAGGAGCGCTGTTTCTCTTTTACGTTTGTTTGTTCTCCCCCCACCTCTCCCCTTCCCCTCCTTTCCCCCTTTGTCTTTTGGGTACCTGCCATCGTCCACGATCATCTGCTGGCAACTGAACCTACATGCTGCCAATGAACTGATCCTGTGGAAACTGTTAATATACTTAACTTGTTTCATTAATGGTACTTATTATCTTTAAATGTGGTCGGAGGCCAAACTGACTTCCTGCGACATTTTGTGTGTACAGGAAACACATTTGCTGTCCACTGACACTTTTCAAATTAAACACTCCAACTTCCCCCACATATTCCACTCACATTACACATCTAAGTCTCGTGCTACTCTTGTGGCTATCAAGAACACGGTTGCTTTTCACCTAATTGATTCTGTAGTGGACCCGCTAGGAAGATATGTGTTGTTAAATTGTCTGCTTAACAATGTCAGATATACGATGATGTCGATTTATGCTCCTAATAGAAGGCAGGTCCACTTCCTGAGGAAGGTCCTTAGAATTGCGCATACACACCAACAAGGTCTTCTGCTTCTAGCAGGAGACTTTAATGCGGTCCCTGATGCCGATTTTGACCACTCTTCCCCGGCAACCGGCCGTCCCGCTTCCATATACCCAATACTTGAACAAGAATCTGTATATGATACATGGCGTATCCTCCATGCCGATGAGAGGGATTTTACATTTTATTCAGCAGCTTCAAATGGGTATTCTAGAATTGATTTATTTTTAGTGGATAGACCGCTATTGGATTTGATCAGTACCTCCACCATTGCTCCTAGGAAATGGTCGGACCACTCACCTATATTATTGGAAATCTGTGAGAGAGATGTCCCTCCACCCTCATATCTCTGGGGCAGTAATGATTACCTGCGACATCCCACATACAAAGCTAAACTGCAGTCAGACCTTTCTTCTTATTTTTCCTCCAATGTTACTTCCGCCATATCAGCCACTACTGTGTGGAATGGCCATAAGGTGGTTATCAGAGGTTAATTTATCAAATTAGGCCATGTATTAAAAAAAAAGAGAGATCTGCGCGTTTAACTGCGCTATTAGATGAGCAGAAATTGATGGAGGACCTGAACAAATGTTCCCCTACCGCCCAACTTGCCAAGCAATTACGCATTATACGCTCTAAAATCCATGCCCACTTTTTTGATGAATATGCCAAAAACTGAGCAAATTGAAGTCACAATACCACGTCTTTGATAACAAAGCAGGCAAATTCTTAGTGTCCAAACTGAAAACTAAACACTCCAAATGCAAAATCCCCTTCCTTTGGGACCCTTCCTCATCCCATTAATTATTTCATGCCCAGTCTATAGCCAATAGTTTTAAAGATTATTACTCAAACCTATACAATTTAGCCCGTGACACTGACACTTCTCTACCCACACAAGAAGATATCTCTTCTTTTCAAGCTCGCCTTCCCATACCACAAATCACCAATTCCCAACTTGATTCACTTAACTCGCCCATTTCAGCAGATGAATGGACTTTAGAGACTAAATCTCTACCTTGTGTCAAGTCCCTTGGGCCATACAGCCTCTCCTCCTGTTACTATCAGTCATTTGCATCGATTTTATCACCCCACACCTTAGCCTTTTTAAATGATGCAATCAATTTAGGCTCTTTGCCAAGGGAGAACCAGGAGGCATTGATAGTCATGCTCCCCAAACCCGGCAAACCGGCAAATAGGCCTGGAAAATTCAGGCCTATGTCACTGCTAAATGTAGACGTGAAGCTTTATGCATCCATAATGGCAAACCGCATAGCAACACTGCTACCTCAGCTAATTTCTCATGACCAGGTGGGGTTTGTACGCAGACGCCCAGCTTATGAAAACACCAGAAGGGTTATAAACCTTCTCTATCATGTAGAGAGGACTGGGACACCCTCTATTTTCCTCTCCCTGGACGCCAAGAAGGCGTTCGACTGCATCCATTGACAGTTTGCCTTCTCGGTGCTCCAGGAGATGGAATTCCATTGTCCTATTTTGAAAGCTATCCATGCTTTATATTCGGCTCCCAACGTTCGGGTTTTAACAAATAGCACACTATCTGACAGATTTTCCATTTCCAATGGGACCTGCCAGGGATGCCCCCTCTCTCCTCTAAAATTTGTTTTATGCATAGAACCACTGGCTTTGGCATTTAGGGACAATTCTAAGATTAAAGGCATAACAGTGGGACAAACGTCTCATCTGATATCACTCTACGCTGACAATGCTATTTTAACCATGGAAGATCCGGGGCAGTCCCTGGTGGAGTCCCTTTCTTTACTTTCTACATATGATAAAGTGTCTTACCATAAACTAAATGTCCTAAAATCTCAATCACTCCCCATTTTGTTACCTCATGACTTTGTCACCTCTCTTAAAACAAAATTTCATCTAGACTGGAGATCTGATCATATCACCTATTTATGTGTACATATACCCCCGTTGTTTGCCAAGTTATATGAATGCAACTATATGCCTTTCCTACAGACGATGGCAAATGATTTAGCACCCTTAGGAAAAACAACATTTCTCTATTTCTCTAACATAATCTCTATAGAGCATTACCAATGCCCCTACCAGCTTCTTTCTTTCGCCTTTCTACTAAACTCATGTCAACCTATTTATGGAGAAGTTGTAGAAGGAGAGTATCACTTGCCTTGTTATATAAACACAGAGACAAAGGTGGCATTGGCCTCTCCGACTTATGTAGATACCATAGAGCCACATTAATATCCCAATTGCTGACTTTTTGGAACCCACACTTGCTTCCCCCTTGGGCTCAATTGAGTTACATTATTGTTCACCTTTAGATAGCAAGTCCTTACTGTTTCTATCCCCATGGAAACTAACCCATCCACCAAGTATCTCTCCCCTCACCCTTGCCGGCCTGAGTTGCTGGTCATCTCGGCACGAGTTGAAGGGCAACCCGCAATTCAACTTTCCTGGTTCTCCATTGCATATTTTGATGTGGGCTATCCCAAACTTGGACTTAACCTCATGGATGACACACGACCTGAACACTATCACTCAATTATTCAAAGAAGGTACTGTACGTACATTTGAACACCTCTGCAGTGCCTATTCATTACCAATGCATGATTTCTACAAATTCCTGCAAATTGGGTATTTTCTCCACACATATACTAAAACCCAATGGGCTTACAATAGGAATATGTATAATATTGCTCTACATAGCTCCAAAGGCCTCCGTCCCATTTACAACCTGCTTGAGCACTCTGACCCTTTTTCTGCTTTTACCCCTTTCAGGAGGTGGGAGGTGAACTTTCTTGCCCTGTCTGACTGGTGTAAATCATTTGAGTGGTCCCGCCGGTCTCTGCCTTGTGCTACACAACTTGAGGCTGTGATGAAACCAAGATTTAGATGGTACTTAACTCCAGATAAACTACACAGCCTATACCCTGACGCCTCTCCATGTTGTTGGAGGCATTGTGGGGAAAGGGCTACTATTTCTCATATCTTGTGGTATTGCCCACTCCTGAAGTCTTATTGGGACTCCATGAAAACTCTGCTAGGGGACATTTGTGGTTATCACATCACATTGACTCCAGCTCTGACTCTCTTGCTGATAGGTATAGCTGGGTTCCCCTTCCTCTCAGACCCATAACCAGTAAAATTCTGGTTCTGGCCAAACTGATCATCTCCAGACACTGGAAATCACCGACCCCACCGAACCAAGCGGAGCCAATTGCTCTATTACAACAATCATATCTTAGTGAACGGACAGTAGTGTTCAACACAGATATCAACAAAAGGATTCTAGATGATCAGTAACCGTGGACAGACTCACCTTATGTTATAACCATTCCTTAACATAGCAATTGACACTGGCGGGTACCCCCCCCCCCCCCATCCTCCCTATCCCCCCTATCCCGTCTCTGCATTTTCAGTTATGTTTTGTATTTTGATTTGGTTACCTTTATACATCACCTATATGTCAGAGTGGTCATTAGGATTGTATATCATAACCTGCAGTGCTATTTGAGATGCCATGTTTCTCTGCCATGTACTATGTCGTGTGTAATGACAACTGCTACAGTCATTGGACTTGTTGCTTGTATTTTCATCAATTACAATGATTTTGTTTTATATTGCTACTGAAAAACTTTCAATAAAAAGATTGAAACAGAGAAAAAAAAATCCATGAAATCACATTGTCTGATCTTTAAAGAATTTATTTGCAAATTATGGTGGAAAATAAGTATTTGGTCACCTACAAACAAGTAAGATTTCTGTCTCTCACAGACTTGTAACTTCTTCTATAAGAGTCTCCTCTGTCCTCCACTCGTTACCTGTATTAAGTGCTCCTGTTTGAACTTATTATCAGTATAAAAGACACCTGTCCACAACCTCAAACTGTCACACTCCAAACTCCACTATGGCCAAGCCCAAAGAGCTGTCGAAGGACACCAGAAAAAAAATTGAAGACCTGCACCAGGCTGGGAAGACTGAACATGCAATAGGCAAGCAGCTTGGTGTGAAAAAATCAACTGTGGGAGCAATTATTAGAAAATGGAAGACATACAAGACACTGATAATCTCCCTCAATCTGGGGCTTCACACAAGATCTCATCCTGTGGTGTCAAAATGATCACAAGAACGGTGAGCAAAAATCCCAGAACCACACGGGGGACCTAGTGAATGACCTGCAGAGAGCTGGGACCAAAGTAACAAAGGCTACATCAGTAACACACTACACCGCCAGGGACTCAAATCATGCAGTGCCAGACGTGTCCCCTGCTTAAGCCAGTACATGTCTGGGCCCGTCTGAAGTTTGCTAGAGAGCATTTGGATGATCCAGAAGAGGATTGGGAGAATGTCATATGGTCAGATGAAACCAAAGTATAACTTTTTGGTAAAAACTCAACTCAACGTGTTTGGAGGAGAAAGATTGCTGAGTCCAAAGAACACCATACCTTCTTTGAAGCATGGGGGTGGAAACATAGTGCTTTGGGGCTGATTTTCTGTTAAGGGACCAGGACGCCTGATCTGTGTAAAGGAAAGAATGAATGGGGCGGGGCCATCATGAGATTTTGAGTTAAAACCTCCTTCCATCAGCAAGGGCATTGAAGATGAAACGTGGCGTCTTTCAGCATGACAATGATCCCAAGCACACCGCCCGGGCAACAAAGGAGTAGCTTCGTAAGAAGCATTTCAAGGTCCTGAAGTAGCCTAGCCAGTCTCCAGATCTCAACCCCATTGAAAACCTTTGGTGGGAGTTGAAAGTCTGTGTTGCCCAGTGACAGCCCCAAAACATCACTGCTCTAGAGGAGATCTGCATGGAGGAATGGGCCAAACTACCAGCAACAGTGTGTGAGAACCTTGTGAAGACAGAAAACATGTGACCTCTGTCATTGCCAACAAAGGGGATATAACAAAGTATTGAGATTAACTTTACTTATTGACCAAATACTTATTTTTCACCATACTTTGCAAATAAATTCTTTAAAAAAATCAGACAATGTGGTTTTATGGATTTTTTTTTCTTATTATGTCTCTCATATGGTGACTGACTAAATATTTTTTGCATCTATGAGATAGATAGGAGATAGATAGATAGATAGAAAGATATCCAAAATAAAGTAACTCCAGCAGCACACCGATATAGTGAAAAACAAATGTGAAGTTTATTCACCCAAAGTCTTGCGACATTTCGGCCGTCCAATTACAGCCTTTCTCAAGCATGCTTGAGAAAGGCTGTAATTGGACGGCCGAAACGTCGCAAGACTTTGGGTGAATAAACTTCACATTTGTTTTTCACTATATCGGTGTGCTGCTGGAGTTACTTTATTTTGAAGGTTTACTTCAAATCTCCGGACCAGAGCCTATACCAGCCGGCACCCGGCAGCTGAGCAACTTCTAGTTGTGCTGCTTCTCCCACATCATCTGTAGATAGAAAGATAGACAGATAGATAGATATGAGATAGATAGGAGATAGATAGATAGATAGATAGATAGATAGATAGATAGATAGATAGATATGAGATAGATAGAGATGAGTTAGATAGATAGATAGATAGATAGATAGATAGATATACATCAACAGAAGAATGCAGCAGCACACTGCCAGCACAAGGATATAGGTGAAACATGAATATGCAGATAAAACATGGAGAGCTATACAGCTATGGTGTAATAGATGCAAATGTGAAACTATGAAATAGTGAGGCACTTAGCTCGCAAATTTGTCTCCGCCGGCGGTCAAATAGCTTGGACCATCCCACGGTGGGACGGTCCAAGCTATTTGACCGCCGGCGGAGACAAATTTGCGAGCTAAGTGCCTCACTATTTCATAGTTTCACATTTGCATCTATTACACCATAGCTGTATAGCTCTTGTCAGGATTCAGCAGGCTGAAGGTGGATCCTCTGTGTCAGAGAGGGATTGGCGTGGACCGTACCGGTGGATCTGTTCTAAGTTGCTACTGGTTTTCACCAGAGCCTGCCGCAAAGCGGGATGGTCTTGCTGCAGCGGTAGCAACCAGGTCGTGTCCACCGGTAACGGCTCAACCTCACTGACTGCTGAGAGTGGCGTGGGACAGGAGGACTACACAGAGGCGAGGTCAGACGTAGCAGAAGGTCAGGGCAGGCGGCAAGGTTCGTAGTCAAGGGCCACGGCAGAAGGTCTGGTAACACTGGTAAGGGCATACACAAAAACTCTTTCACTAGGCACTGAGGCAACAAGATCCGGCAAGGACAGGAAGGGGAAGTGGGTTTAAATAAGCCTGGAGCAGATGGAAGCCAATTACACTGATTGGGCCAGGCACCAATTAGTGGTGCACTGGCCCTTTAAATCTTAGAGAGCCGGCGCGCGTGCCCTGGAGAGCAGAGCCGCGCGCCAGGACGTGACAGCCGGGGAACGGGACAGGTGAGTAGATTGGGATGCGACCCGCGAGCGGGCGCATCCCGCTACGCGGATCGCATCCCCGCCGGCAGTGACAGTGCAGCGCTCCCGGTCAGCGGGTCTGACCGGGGGGGGAGGGGGGGGGTTCAGAGAGGAGAACGCTGCGAGCGCTCCGGGGAGGAGCAGGGACCCGGAGCGCTTGGCGTAACAGTACCCCCCCCCCCATTAGGTCTCCCCCTCTTTTTATCTGCTTGTCCCTTCATACGAGACGAGTCTAGTGGGAGCGACTCTTGAGTCTCCTTCCAGATAACGGAGAAGTCCTTGGTTACTTCATCTACGGCAGGAACTCCAGAAGAAGTGGGAATGGGGAGGGGGGGCAGAGGGTGAAGCTTGCCACGGGGCAGAGTGGTACCAGGAAGGAGGCTATGAGGAGGTAAGATCTCTGCTTGCTTTTTGCAGAAAATATCAGAAAAGTCCTGGTAAGCCTTGGGCGGGACCGGTAAGGGTGGAACCTCAGGAGTTAGACAAGTGGGAGCAGATGTGAGGCATCGTTTGTGACAAGAAGGACCCCAATTTTTGATCTCCCCGGTGGTCCAGTCAAGGGTAGGAGAATGACGTTGGAGCCATGGCAGACCGAGGAGGACTTCAGAGGTGCAGTTGGGCAGAACAAGAAATTCAATTTTTTCATGATGCACTCCAATGCTCATAAGCAAGGGTTCTGTGCGGTAACACACAGTGCAGTCCAATTTTTCTCCGTTGACAGAAGAAATGTAGAGTGGCTTGACGAGACGGGTTACTGGGATACTGAACCTATCAATGAAAGAGGCCAAAATAAAGTTTCCTGCAGAACCGGAGTCCAAGAAGGCCACAGCAGAGAAGGAGGAGTTGGCGGAAGGAGAAATCCGCACAGGTACAGTCAGACGTGGAGGGGAAGAATTTATGCCAAGAGACACCACTCCCACGTGAACAGGGTGCGTGCGTGCGTTTCCCAGACGCGGAGGACGAATAGGGCAGTCCACTAGGAAATGTTCGGTACTAGCGCAGTACAGGCACAAATTTTCCTCTCTGCGACGAGACCTCTCTTCTTGGGTCAGGCGAGATCGATCCACTTGCATAGCCTCCTCGGCGGGAGGCACAGGAGTAGATTGCAGAGGATTCTGGGAGAGAGGTACCCAGAGATCAAGGTCCTTTTCCTGGCGGAGCTCCTGGCGTCTTTCAGAAAAACGCATATCAATGCGGGTGGCCAACAGGATAAGTTCAGATAGGGTAGCAAGAATTTCTCGTGCGGCCAGTACATCTTTGATGTGACTGGATAAGTCTTTCTTGAAGGTCACGCAGAGGGCCTCATTGTTCCAGGATAGTTCAGAGGCGAGGGTACGAAACTGGATGGCGTATTTGCCTATGGAAGAACTCCCTTGGACGAGGTTCAGCAAAGCAGTCTCGGCTGAGGAGGCCCGGGCGGGCTCCTCAAAGACACTACGAACTTCAGCGAAGAAGGACTGGATTGCAGCAGTGGCAGGATCGTTGCGGTCCCAGAGCGGTGTGGCCCATGCCAAGGCCTTTCCAGACAGGAGGCTGACCACGAAAGCCACCTTAGACCGTTCAGTGGGGAATTGGTCCGACAGCATCTCCAAGTGCAAAGAACAATGGGACAGGAACCCACGGCACAATTTAGACTTCCTATCGAACTTGTCAGGTAGGGACAAGCGGAGTCTGGAAGTAGCAACTTGCTGAGAAGGAGAAGCAGGAGCAGGTGGAGGAGATGGTTGCTGCTGTAGAGGCAGAAGCTGCTGTAGCATGGCGGACAACTGCGACAGCTGTTGTCCTTGTTGGGCGACCATGGTGGCGAGGTCAGCGAGACTTGGCAGTGGCACCTCAGCGGGATCCATGGCCGGATCTACTGACAGGATTCGGCAGGCTGAAGGTGGATCCTCTGTGTCAGAGAGGGATTGGCATGGACCGTACTGGTGGACCGGTTCTAAGTTGCTACTGGTTTTCACCAGAGCCCGCTGCAAAGCTGGATGGTCTTGCTGCGGCGGAAGCAACCAGGTCGTGTCCACCGGTAACGGCTCAACCTCTCTGACTGCTGAGAGTGGCGTGGGATAAGAGGACTAGACAGAGGTGAGGTCAGACGTAGCAGAAGGTCAGGGCAGGCGGCAATGTTCGTAGTCAAGGGCAACGGCAGAAGGTCTGGTAACACTGGTAAGGGCATACACAAAAACTCTTTCACTAGGCACTGAGGCAACAAGATCCAGCAAGGACAGGAAGGGGAAGTGGGTTTAAATAAGCCTGGAGCAGATGGAAGCCAATTACACTGATTGGGCCAGGCACCAACTAGTGGTGCACTGGCCCTTTAAATCTTAGAGAGCCGGTGCGCGCGCACCCTAGAGAGCGGAGCCGCGCACGCCAGGACGTGACAGCCGGGGAACGGGACAGGTGAGTAGATTCCGCAACGCGGATCGCATCCCCGCCGGCAGTGACAGTGCAGCGCTCCCGGTCAGCGGGTCTGACCGGGGCGCTGCAGAGAGGAGAACGCCGTGAGCGCTCCAGGGAGGAGCAGGGACCCGGAGCGCTCGGCGTAACAGCTTTCCATGTTTTAACTGCATATTCATTTTTCACCTATATCCTTGTGCTGGCAGTGTGCTGCTGTATTCTTCTGTTGCTGTATATTTAGCCTAGTAGCGTGCACCTGTAGGCCAGGTCCATATAATAGTTTGGTATCAACTAAAGTGCTGGCTGACTTATTCTTTGTCTAGATAGATAGATAGATAGATAGATAGATAGTTTCCAGAGAGTCGGGCAGCACTTGTAGATCTATTACTTGGAGGTACAGGCTGAACCTCGACCTGGTCCCGAAGAGTCCCAGATAAATTCACTTGAAAGAAGGTAGCAGAACACAAATTGCAGTGAAAAGGTGTATGGCTTTATTCACCAGACACCAGAGGCGACGTTTCGGCTGTCTCACACAGCCATTGTCAAGCTTGACAATGGCTGTGTGAGACAGCCGAAACATCGCCTCTGGTGTCTGGTGAATAAAGCCATACACCTTTTCACTGCAATTTGTGTTCTGTTACCTTCTTTTAAGTATATAGATAGATAGATAGATAGATAGATAGATAGATAGATCAACTAAAGTGCTGGCTGACTTATTCTTTGTCTGTATTGCACATACGGGGGAGTGGCTACCTCCATGTTGGCCTTGCACCCCACCCCCCTCTATCAGGTGTATATAAGGTGTCTTGGATGTTCCAGATCCTGCCATGCTTACTGAACTGTTCACACAGAGGCATATACACAGTGCATCCCGCCATCTTTTTCAAGCATGGTACACAGGTTACAACATCCACATCCACCTGATATAATGTGGATGTTGTAACCTGTGTACCATGCTTGAAAAAGATGGCGGGATGCTGTTGAAACGTCGCATTTGATATGGGTTAAATAAATCCCAATTTTTATCTCTACTACTGGGTGTGCTGCTGTATCTTTCTGCATCTTAGATAGATAGATGATAGATAGATGATAGATAGATATGAGATAGATAGATATGAGATAGATAGACATGAGATAGATAAATATTAGATAGATAGATATGAGATAGATAGACATGAGATAGATAGATATTAGATAGATAGATAGATATGAGATATAGATAGATAGATATGAGATAGATAGATAGATAGATAGATAGATAGATAGATAGATAGATAGATAGATAGATAGAAGTTGTAGGAAAACAGCACATCCAAAAAAGGCCAAATATGTTATGGTGCTTGAAGGTCCAGACCCGGGTCAAGGATCCATTTTAACCCCTTAAGGACTCAGGGTTTTTCCGTTTTTGCACTTTCGTTTTTTCCTCCTTACCTTTTAAAAATCATAACCCTTTCAATTTTCCACCTAAAAATCCATATTATGGCTTATTTTTTGCGTCGCCAATTATAATTTGCAGTGACATTAGTCATTTTACCCAAAAATGCACGGCGAAACGGAAAAAAAATCATTGTGCGACAAAATCGAAAAAAACCCGTCATTTTGTAACTTTTTGGGGGCTTCCGTTTCTACGCAGTGCATATTTCGGTAACAATTACACCTTATAATTATTCTGTAGGTCCATACGGTTAAAATGATCCCCTACTTATATAGGTTTGATTTTGTCGCACTTCTAGAAAAAATCATAACTACATGCAGGAAAATTTATACGTTTAAAAATGTCATCTTCTTACCCCTATAACTTTTTTATTTTTCCACGTACAGGGTGGTATGAGGGCTCATTTTTTGCGCCGTGATCTGAAGTTTTTATCGGTATGATTTTTTGTTTTGATCGGACTTTTTGATCACTTTTTATTCATTTTTTTAATGGTATAAAAAGTGACCAAAATACGCTTTTTTGGATTTTGGATTTTTTTTGCGCGTACGCCATTGACCGTGCGGTTTAATTAATGATATATTTTTATAGTTCGGACATTTACACACGCGGCGATACCACATATGTTTATTTATTTTATTTTTTTTACACTGTTTTATTTTTTTTATGGGAAAAGGGGGGTGATTCAAACTTTTATTAGGGAAGGGGTTAAATGACCTTTATTAACACATAGGGACCTATAACACTGCACACACTGATCTCTTATACTGATCATTATTATCCCATAGGGACCTATAACACTTCACACACTGATCTCTTATACTGATCATTGTTATCCCATAGGGACCTATAACACTGCACACACTGATTTTATACACAGATCACAGGCGTGTATTAACACGCCTGTGATCAGCATTATCGGCGCTTGACTGCTCCTGCCTGGATCTCAGGCACGGAGCAGTCATTCGTCGATCGGACACCGAGGAGGCAGGTAAGGGCCCTCCCGGTGTCCGATCAGCTGTTCGGGACGCCGCGATTTCACCGCGGCGGTCCCGAACAGCCCGACTGAGCAGCCGGGATACTTTCAGTTTCACTTTAGAAGCGGCGGTCAGCTTTGACCGCCGCTTCTAAAGGGTTAATACCGCACATCGCCGCGATCGGCGATGTGTGGTATTAGCCGCGGGTCCCGGCCGTTGATGAGCGCCAGGACCGAAGCGATATGATGCAGGATCGCGGCGCGATCCCGCTTCATATCGCGGGAGCAGGCGCAGGACGTAAATATACGTCCTGCGTTGTTAAGGGGTTAAACAAAAAGAGAATATCCACAGCACACATCCAATAGGTGAAAAATCAAAAGTGGTTTATTCCATCAAACAGAGGGTCCAGAACAACGTTTCAACCAGCTCTCCTGGTCTTTTTCAAGCTCAGTATATCTAGTGTCTCACACATCTTATATAGGGGCATTCATCAAATGCCATCAGTGACAATAATCATGTCCGACACTAATAATGGGCATCCTTACATATCTATATCGCTTTAATACCCTAATTATGGATATTAGTGGAATAGGGGCAGATTTGCCAGTCCTAAATATGCCCGCCGTGCACGTATATGTGCAGTATGAATGAATGGTATTTAGATATGGACCTTTTTTGCTTTTCCCATAAGTAAAATGGCCGCCGCACATATGCAGGTGATATGCGCGTGCGCCGGAATAATACACTACACTGTACGCAGGCGCAGTTTGTAGTTGTTCTGTTGCCATAACACTGGATGATGCGCTTCCCGTATTGATGGACCCGGCCGGATGTGGCGTAACGCTGATGAGACGGATTTGTCAGGTAGCGCGACAGACATGCGCATTCTTAATGTTTACAAGCCAGGAACACTTAATTCTGCACCGGTGAGTGAGCGCTCCCATAGACACTGTACGCTTTGTTTTTAATTGTTTTTAATCATCACTTGGATGTTATGATTTATATAATAATGTCCAATTAAGAAACATAGCACTATGGGATATGGTTATGAGTTGTAAATATGTATTTTTGCACGTTTGTTATATATAATACTTATGTACACAATATATGCACGCTGTTTGCAGTTTTTTATATGAGAAATTTTGTATAATTTTGCACTAATTGTATGATTATTGTCACTGATGACATTTGATGAATGCCCGTATATAAGATGTGTGAGACACTAGATATACTGAGCTTGAAAAAGACCAGGAGAGCTGGTGGAAACGTTGTTCTGGACCCTCTGTTTGATGGAATAAATCACTTTTGATTTTTCACCTATTGGATGTGTTCTGTGGATATTCTCTTTGTTTTTTTTTTTAGATAGATAGATAGATAGATATGATATAGATAGATGATAGATAGATAGATAGATAGATAGATGGATAGATAGATATGAGATAGATAGATAGATAGATAGATAGATAGATAGATAGATAGATATGAGATAAATGTGACATAAATAGATAGATAGATATGAGATAGATAGATATGAGATAGATGATAGATAGATATGAGATAGATAGGTAGATAGATAGATAGATATGAGATAGATGATAGATATGAGATAGATAGATAGATAGATATGAGATAGATGATAGATATGAGATAAATATGACATAAATAGATAGATAAATATGACATAGATATGAGATAGATATATATGAGATAGATAGATATGAGATAGATGATAGATATGAGATAGATAGAAAGATAAATAAGAGATAGATGATAGATAAATATGAGATAAATATGAAATAAATAGATAGATAGATATGAGATAGATAGATGATAAATAGATATGAGATAGATATGAGATAGATAGATAGATATGAGATAAATAGATAGATAGATAGATAGATAGATAGATAGATATGAGATAAATAGATAGATAGATAGATAGTTAGATACTCCAAAGAAGTCGCAGCACACCCAGGTAGCATATAGTGCAAAATAGTTGAGCTTTATTGGCCCATGTTATACAACTTTTCGATGGTATCACATCATCTTTGCCAATAAAGCTCAACTATTTTGCACTATATGCTACCTGGGTGTGCTGCGACTTCTTTGGAGTACAGTACAGTACTTATCGATAGACACGGTCTGCGACTACAACCACAGTCATCGCTTGTACCCCTGAGGTTGTGCTGCCTACCCTACGTTTGTAGATAGATAGATAGATATGAGATAGAGAGATAGATAGATAAATATGAGATAGATATGAGATAGATAGACAGATAGATAGATAGATAGATAGATAGATAGATAGATAGATAGATATGAGAGAGATAGATATGAGATAGATAGACAGATAGATAGATATGAGATAGATATGAGAGAGATAGATAGAAAGATATGAGATAGATAGATATGAGATAGATAGATAGATAGATAGATATATATGAGATAGATAGATAGATAGATAGATAGATGATAGATAGATAGATATGAGATTGATAGATAGATAGATAGATAGATAGATAGATAGATAGATATGAGATAGATAGATAGATATGAGATTGATAGATAGATAGATAGATAGATATGAGATAGATAGATAGATGATAGATAGATATGAGATAGATATGAGATAGATAGATAGATATGAGATAGATAGATAGATAGATAGATAGATAGATAGATAGATAGATATGAGATAGATAGATAGATAGATAGATAGATAAGAGCCTCAATTTTTTTGACCAATGTGTGCTGCTGCAATCCTCTTTTTTTGTATACTCTGATGCCATGGCAGTGTGCACCCGTGTATTAGGCTGTTGTGCCGGCTATCTTTCTTTTTTCTTGTATGTACAATTCAGGGGGAATGGCCCCCTCTTTAGCTGTGCACCCCTCCCCCCTTTCTCACAGGTGGAGTTTTAAATGGATCCAGCATGTCCCCCAGTCACAGGCTATATGCCCAGCAGAGGTGAGTGGATAGTTGAGCGTTAGGCTCAGAATTTGTGCTAGGGTCCCATCCTAAATGAGGCCACCTCCGCGTGGTGGATGGGGGGACACGTTTTAATCAAAAAGTGCGCTAAGAGCCTCAATTTTTTTGACCAATGTGTGCTGCTGCAATCCTCCTCTTTTTTTGTATAGATATGAGATAGATAGATATGAGCTAGATAAAAAGACAGACAGACAGATAGATGATGATGATAATAATAATACATATGGATAATACATACATAATAGATAAATAATAATGACAATAATAAAAACATTAACAATTATTATTATTATTATTATTATTATTATTATTGTTGTTGTTGTTGTTGTTGTTGTTGTTGTTGTTGCTGAATCTATATGTAGAGAGGAAATATTTTGCTTCCACAATAACCAGATCTTCCGGGAGAGAAGAAATGATTCTGTATCTTCCGATGGTCAATTGAAGTTGAACATTACAAGGAGAACTATTCATTCTATGTCTGTAGCCATTGTTCTTCCACCACAGAATGTTCCGGCTGTATAATAGGATTCATGTGCATCACCATTAGTGACTGTATGTGATTCTATTGAGTATTCGGAGGATGACAGCCATTACTTGGTGACCGCGTCCTCCACGTCTGAACGTATTACAAGCAGCATCTGAAATATTCGTCCTTCACTGGAAAACACAAAGAAAGACGAGAATTACAATTATTTACAATTGGCTTTAATCACAGCGCAAAACGGCGACAATGACTTTGATTATTGTTTGTAACCTGATTTATCATAGAGACGGTCAAATCTATACATCGCAGTGCTGATCTGTCCTGTCATGTGATCAGTAAGGACAGCACAGAGTATTTCAGGGGAGCGGGGTGCTGATCTGTCCAGTCATGTGATCAGTAAGGACAGCACAGAGTATTTCAGGGGAGCGGGGTGCTGTAACCTGTCCAGTCATGTGATCAGTAAGGACAGCACAGAGTATTTCAGGGGAGCGGGGTGCTGTAACCTGTCCAGTCATGTGATCAGTAAGGACAGCACAGAGTATTTCAGGGGAGCGGGGTGCTGTAACCTGTCCAGTCATGTGATCAGTAAGGACAGCACAGAGTATTTCAGGGGAGCAGGGTGCTGTAACCTGTCCAGTCATGTGATCAGTAAGGACAGCACAGAGTATTTCAGGGGAGCGGGGTGCTGTATCCTGTCCAGTCATGTGATCAATAAGGGCAGCTCAGAGTATTTCAGGGGAGCGGGGTGCTGTAACCTGTCCAGTCATGTGATCAGTAAGGACAGGGCAGCACAGAGTATTTCAGGGGAGCAGGGTGCTGATCTGTCCAGTCATGTGATCAGTAAGGACAGCACAGAGTATTTCAGTGGAGCGGGGTGCTGTAACCTGTCCAGTCATGTGATCAGTAAGGACAGGGCAGCACAGAGTATTTCAGGGGAGCAGGGTGCTGTAACCTGTCCAGTCATGTGATCAGTAAGGACAGCACAGAGTATTTCAGGGGAGCGGGGTGCTGTAACCTGTCCAGTCATGTGATCAGTAAGGACAGCACAGAGTATTTCAGGGGAGCGGGGTGCTGTAACCTCTCCGGTCATGTGATCAGTAAGGACAGCTCAGAGTATTTCAGGGGAGCGGGGTGCTGATCTGTCACCTGTCCGGTCATGTGATCAGTAAGGACAGCACAGAGTATTTCAGGGGAGCGGGGTGCTGTAACCTGTCCAGTCATGTGATCAGTAAGGACAGCACAGAGTATTTCAGGGGAGCAGGGGTGCTGTAACCTGTCCAGTCATGTGATCAGTAAGGACAGCACAGAGTATTTCAGGGGAGCGGGGTGCTGATCTGTCACCAGTCCAGTCATGTGATCAGTAAGGACAGCACAGAGTATTTCAGGGGAGCGGGGTGCTGATCTGTCACCTGTCCAGTCATGTGATCAGTAAGGACAGCACAGAGTATTTCAGGGGAGCGGGGTGCTGTCACCTGTCCAGTCATGTGATTAGTAAGGACAGCACAGAGTATTTCAGGGGAGCGGGATGCTAATGTGTCACCAGTCCAGTCATGTGATAAGTAAGGACAGCACAGAGTATTTCAGGGGAGCGGGGTGATGATCTGTCACCTGTTCTGTCATGTGATCAGTAAGGGCAGCACAGAGTATTTCAGGGGAGCGGGGTGCTGATCTGTCACCTGTCCTGTCATGTGATCAGTAGGGACAGCACAGAGTATTTCAGGGGAGCTGGGTGCTGATCTGTCACCTGTCCGATCATGTGATCAGTAAGGACAGCACAGAGTATTTCAGGGGAGCAGGGGTGCTGTAACCTGTCCAGTCATGTGATCAGTAAGGACAGCACAGAGTATTTCAGGGGAGCGGGGTGCTGTAATCTGTCCAGTCATGTGATCAGTAAGGACAGCACAGAGTATTTCAGGGGAGCGGGGTGCTGTAACCTCTCCGGTCATGTGATCAGTAAGGACAGCTCAGAGTATTTCAGGGGAGCGGAGTGCTGTAACCTGTCCAGTCATGTGATCAGTAAGGACAGCACAGAGTATTTCAGGGGAGCGGGGTGCTGATCTGTCACCAGTCCAGTCATGTGATCAGTAAGGACAGCACAGAGTATTTCAGGGGAGCGGGGTGCTGTAATCTGTCCAGTCATGTGATCAGTAAGGACAGCACAGAGTATTTCAGGGGAGCAGGGTGCTGTAACCTGTCCAGTCATGTGATCAGTAAGGACAGCACAGAGTATTTCAGGGGAGCGGGGTGCTGTAAGATGTCCAGTCATGTGATTAGTAAGGACAGCACAGAGTATTTCAGGGGAGCGGGATGCTAATCTGTCACCAGTCCAGTCATGTGATCAGTAAGGACAGCACAGAGTATTTCAGGGGAGCGGGGTGATGATCTGTCACCTGTTCTGTCATGTGATCAGTAGGGACAGCACAGAGTATTTCAGGGGAGCTGGGTGCTGATCTGTCACCTGTCCGATCATGTGATCAGTAAGGACAGCACAGAGTATTTCAGGGGAGCAGGGGTGCTGTAACCTGTCCAGTCATGTGATCAGTAAGGACAGCACAGAGTATTTCAGGGGAGCGGGGTGCTGTAATCTGTCCAGTCATGTGATCAGTAAGGACAGCACAGAGTATTTCAGGGGAGCGGGGTGCTGTAACCTCTACGGTCATGTGATCAGTAAGGACAGCTCAGAGTATTTCAGGGGAGCGGAGTGCTGATCTGTCACCTGTCCAGTCATGTGATCAGTAAGGACAGCACAGAGTATTTCAGGGGAGCGGGGTGCTGTAACCTGTCCAGTCATGTGATCAGTAAGGACAGCACAGAGTATTTCAGGGGAGCGGGGTGCTGTAACATGTCCAGTCATGTGATCAGTAAGGACAGCACAGAGTATTTCAGGGGAGCGGGGTGCTGATCTGTCACCAGTCCAGTCATGTGATCAGTAAGGACAGCACAGAGTATTTCAGGGGAGCGGGGTGCTGTCACCTGTCCAGTCATGTGATCAGTAAGGACAGCACAGAGTATTTCAGGGGAGCGGGGTGCTGGAACCTGTCCAGTCATGTGATCAATAAGGGCAGCACAGAGTATTTCAGGGGAGCGGGGTGCTGATCTGTCCAGTCATGTGATCAGTAAGGACAGCACAGAGTATTTCAGGGGAGCGGGGTGCTGTAACCTGTCCAGTCATGTGATCAGTAAGGACAGGGCAGCACAGAGTATTTCAGGGGAGCGGGGTGCTGCAACCTGTCCAGTCATGTGATCAGTAAGGACAGCACAGAGTGTTTCAGGGGAGCGGGGTGCTGTAACCTGTCCAGTTATGTGATCAGTAAGGACAGCACAGAGTATTTCAGGGGAGCGGGGTGCTGTAATCTGTCCAGTCATGTGATCAGTAAGGACAGCACAGAGTATTTCAGGGGAGCGGGGTGCTGTAACCTCTCCGGTCATGTGATCAGTAAGGACAGCTCAGAGTATTTCAGGGGAGCGGGGTGCTGATCTGTCACCTGTCCAGTCATGTGATCAGTAAGGACAGCACAGAGTATTTCAGGGGAGCGGGGTGATGATCTGTCACCTGTTCTGTCATGTGATCAGTAAGGACAGCACAGAGTATTTCAGGGGTGCGGGGTGCTGTAACCTGTCCAGTCATGTGATCAGTAAGGACAGCACAGAGTATTTCAGGGGAGCGGGGTGCTGTAATCTGTCCAGTCATGTGATCAGTAAGGACAGCACAGAGTATTTCAGGGGAGCGGGGTGCTGTAACCTCTCCGGTCATGTGATCAGTAAGGACAGCTCAGAGTATTTCAGGGGAGCGGGGTGCTGATCTGTCACCTGTCCAGTCATGTGATCAGTAAGGACAGCACAGAGTATTTCAGGGGAGCGGGGTGCTGATCTGTCACCAGTCCAGTCATGTGATCAGTAAGGACAGCACAGAGTATTTCAGGGGAGCGGGGTGCCGATCTGTCACCTGTCCGATCATGTGATCAGTAAGGACAGCACAGAGTATTTCAGGGGAGCGGGGTGCTGTAACCTGTCCAGTCATGTGATCAGTAAGGACAGCACAGAGTATTTCAGGGGAGCGGGGTGCTGTAATCTGTCCAGTGATGTGATCATTAAGGACAGCACAGAGTATTTCAGGGGAGCGGGGTGCTGTAACCTGTCCAGTCATGTGATCAGTAAGGACAGGACAGAGTATTTCAGGGGAGCGGGGTGCTGTAACCTGTCCAGTCATGTGATCAGTAAGGGCAGCACAGAGTATTTCAGGAGAGCGGGGTGCTGTGATCTGTCCAGTGATGTGATCAGTAAGGACAGCACAGAGTATTTCAGGGGAGCGGGGTGCTGATCTGTCACCAGTCCAGTCATATGATCAGTAAGGACAGCACAGAGTATTTCAGGGGAGCGGGGTGCTGTAATCTGTCCAGTCATGTGATCAGTAAGGACAGCACAGAGTATTTCAGGGGAGCAGGGTGCTGTAACCTGTCCAGTCATGTGATCAGTAAGGACAGCACAGAGTATTTCAGGGGAGCGGGGTGCTGTAATCTGTCTAGTCATATGATCAGTAAGGACAGCACAGAGTATTTCAGGGGAGCGGGTGCTGTAACATGTCCAGTCATGTGATTAGTAAGGACAGCACAGAGTATTTCAGGGGAGCGGGATGCTAATCTGTCACCAGTCCAGTCATGTGATCAGTAAGGACAGCACAGAGTATTTCAGGGGAGCGGGGTGATGATCTGTCACCTGTTCTGTCATGTGATCAGTAAGGGCAGCACAGAGTATTTCAGGGGAGCGGGGTGCTGATCTGTCACCTGTCCTGTCATGTGATCAGTAGGGACAGCACAGAGTATTTCAGGGGAGCTGGGTGCTGATCTGTCACCTGTCCGATCATGTGATCAGTAAGGACAGCACAGAGTATTTCAGGGGAGCAGGGGTGCTGTAACCTGTCCAGTCATGTGATCAGTAAGGACAGCACAGAGTATTTCAGGGGAGCGGGGTGCTGTAATCTGTCCAGTCATGTGATCAGTAAGGACAGCACAGAGTATTTCAGGGGAGCGGGGTGCTGTAACCTCTCCGGTCATGTGATCAGTAAGGACAGCTCAGAGTATTTCAGGGGAGCGGAGTGCTGATCTGTCACCTGTCCAGTCATGTGATCAGTAAGGACAGCACAGAGTATTTCAGGGGAGTGGGGTGCTGTAACCTGTCCAGTCATGTGATCAGTAAGGACAGCACAGAGTATTTCAGGGGAGCGGGGTGCTGTAACATGTCCAGTCATGTGATCAGTAAGGACAGCACAGAGTATTTCAGGGGAGCGGGGTGCTGATCTGTCACCAGTCCAGTCATGTGATCAGTAAGGACAGCACAGAGTATTTCAGGGGAGCGGGGTGCTGTCACCTGTCCAGTCATGTGATCAGTAAGGACAGCACAGAGCATTTCAGGGGAGCGGGGTGCTGGAACCTGTCCAGTCATGTGATCAATAAGGGCAGCACAGAGTTTTTCAGGGGAGCGGGGTGCTGATCTGTCCAGTCATGTGATCAGTAAGGACAGCACAGAGTATTTCAGGGGAGCGGGGTGCTGTAACCTGTCCAGTCATGTGATCAGTAAGGACAGGGCAGCACAGAGTATTTCAGGGGAGCGGGGTGCTGTAACCTGTCCAGTCATGTGATCAGTAAGGACAGCACAGAGTATTTCAGGGGAGCGGGGTGCTGTAACCTGTCCAGTCATGTGATCAGTAAGGACAGCACAGAGTATTTCAGGGGAGCGGGGTGCTGTAACCTGTCCAGTCATGTGATCAGTAAGGACAGCACAGAGTATTTCAGGGGAGCGGGGTGCTGTAACCTGTCCAGTCATGTGATCAGTAAGGACAGGACAGAGTATTTCAGGGGAGCGGGGTGCTGTAACCTGTCCAGTCATGTGATCAGTAAGGGCAGCACAGAGTATTTCAGGAGAGCGGGGTGCTGTGATCTGTCCAGTCATGTGATCAGTAAGGACAGCACAGAGTATTTCAGGGGAGCGGGGTGCTGATCTGTCACCAGTCCAGTCATGTGATCAGTAAGGACAGCACAGAGTATTTCAGGGGAGCGGGGTGCTGTAATCTGTCCAGTCATGTGATCAGTAAGGACAGCACAGAGTATTTCAGGGGAGCAGGGTGCTGTAACCTGTCCAGTCATGTGATCAGTAAGGACAGCACAGAGTATTTCAGGGGAGCGGGGTGCTGTAATCTGTCTAGTCATATGATCAGTAAGGACAGCACAGAGTATTTCAGGGGAGCGGGTGCTGTAACATGTCCAGTCATGTGATTAGTAAGGACAGCACAGAGTATTTCAGGGGAGCGGGATGCTAATCTGTCACCAGTCCAGTCATGTGATCAGTAAGGGCAGCACAGAGTATTTCAGGGGAGCGGGGTGCTGATCTGTCACCTGTCCTGTCATGTGATCAGTAGGGACAGCACAGAGTATTTCAGGGGAGCTGGGTGCTGATCTGTCACCTGTCCGATCATGTGATCAGTAAGGACAGCACAGAGTATTTCAGGGGAGCAGGGGTGCTGTAACCTGTCCAGTCATGTGATCAGTAAGGACAGCACAGAGTATTTCAGGGGAGCGGGGTGCTGTAATCTGTCCAGTCATGTGATCAGTAAGGACAGCACAGAGTATTTCAGGGGAGCGGGGTGCTGTAACCTCTCCGGTCATGTGATCAGTAAGGACAGCTCAGAGTATTTCAGGGGAGCGGAGTGCTGATCTGTCACCTGTCCAGTCATGTGATCAGTAAGGACAGCACAGAGTATTTCAGGGGAGCGGGGTGCTGTAACCTGTCCAGTCATGTGATCAGTAAGGACAGCACAGAGTATTTCAGGGGAGCGGGGTGCTGTAACATGTCCAGTCATGTGATCAGTAAGGACAGCACAGAGTATTTCAGGGGAGCGGGGTGCTGATCTGTCACCAGTCCAGTCATGTGATCAGTAAGGACAGCACAGAGTATTTCAGGGGAGCGGGGTGCTGTCACCTGTCCAGTCATGTGATCAGTAAGGACAGCACAGAGCATTTCAGGGGAGCGGGGTGCTGGAACCTGTCCAGTCATGTGATCAATAAGGGCAGCACAGAGTATTTCAGGGGAGCGGGGTGCTGATCTGTCCAGTCATGTGATCAGTAAGGACAGCACAGAGTATTTCAGGGGAGCGGGGTGCTGTAACCTGTCCAGTCATGTGATCAGTAAGGACAGGGCAGCACAGAGTATTTCAGGGGAGCGGGGTGCTGTAACCTGTCCAGTCATGTGATCAGTAAGGACAGCACAGAGTATTTCAGGGGAGCGGGGTGCTGTAACCTGTCCAGTCATGTGATCAGTAAGGACAGCACAGAGTATTTCAGGGGAGCGGGGTGCTGTAATCTGTCCAGTCATGTGATCAGTAAGGACAGCACAGAGTATTTCAGGGGAGCGGGGTGCTGTAACCTCTCCGGTCATGTGATCAGTAAGGACAGCTCAGAGTATTTCAGGGGAGCGGGGTGCTGTAACCTGTCCAGTCATGTGATCAGTAAGGACAGCACAGAGTATTTCAGGGGAGCGGGGTGCTGTAACCTGTCCAGTCATGTGATCAGTAAGGACAGCACAGAGTATTTCAGGGGAGCGGGGTGCTGTAATCTGTCCAGTCATGTGATCAGTAAGGACAGCACAGAGTATTTCAGGGGAGCGGGGTGCTGTAACCTCTCCGGTCATGTGATCAGTAAGGACAGCTCAGAGTATTTCAGTGGAGCGGGGTGCTGATCTGTCACCTGTCCAGTCATGTGATCAGTAAGGACAGCACAGAGCATTTCAGGGGAGCGGGGTGCTGGAACCTGTCCAGTCATGTGATCAATAAGGGCAGCACAGAGTTTTTCAGGGGAGCGGGGTGCTGATCTGTCCAGTCATGTGATCAGTAAGGACAGCACAGAGTATTTCAGGGGAGCGGGGTGCTGTAACCTGTCCAGTCATGTGATCAGTAAGGACAGGGCAGCACAGAGTATTTCAGGGGAGCGGGGTGCTGTAACCTGTCCAGTCATGTGATCAGTAAGGACAGCACAGAGTATTTCAGGGGAGCGGGGTGCTGTAACCTGTCCAGTCATGTGATCAGTAAGGACAGCACAGAGTATTTCAGGGGAGCGGGGTGCTGTAACCTGTCCAGTCATGTGATCAGTAAGGACAGGACAGAGTATTTCAGGGGAGCGGGGTGCTGTAACCTGTCCAGTCATGTGATCAGTAAGGGCAGCACAGAGTATTTCAGGAGAGCGGGGTGCTGTGATCTGTCCAGTCATGTGATCAGTAAGGACAGCACAGAGTATTTCAGGGGAGCGGGGTGCTGATCTGTCACCAGTCCAGTCATGTGATCAGTAAGGACAGCACAGAGTATTTCAGGGGAGCGGGGTGCTGTAATCTGTCCAGTCATGTGATCAGTAAGGACAGCACAGAGTATTTCAGGGGAGCAGGGTGCTGTAACCTGTCCAGTCATGTGATCAGTAAGGACAGCACAGAGTATTTCAGGGGAGCGGGGTGCTGTAATCTGTCTAGTCATATGATCAGTAAGGACAGCACAGAGTATTTCAGGGGAGCGGGTGCTGTAACATGTCCAGTCATGTGATTAGTAAGGACAGCACAGAGTATTTCAGGGGAGCGGGATGCTAATCTGTCACCAGTCCAGTCATGTGATCAGTAAGGGCAGCACAGAGTATTTCAGGGGAGCGGGGTGCTGATCTGTCACCTGTCCTGTCATGTGATCAGTAGGGACAGCACAGAGTATTTCAGGGGAGCTGGGTGCTGATCTGTCACCTGTCCGATCATGTGATCAGTAAGGACAGCACAGAGTATTTCAGGGGAGCGGGGTGCTGTAACCTGTCCAGTCATGTGATCAGTAAGGACAGCACAGAGTATTTCAGGGGAGCGGGGTGCTGTAACATGTCCAGTCATGTGATCAGTAAGGACAGCACAGAGTATTTCAGGGGAGCGGGGTGCTGATCTGTCACCAGTCCAGTCATGTGATCAGTAAGGACAGCACAGAGTATTTCAGGGGAGCGGGGTGCTGTCACCTGTCCAGTCATGTGATCAGTAAGGACAGCACAGAGCATTTCAGGGGAGCGGGGTGCTGGAACCTGTCCAGTCATGTGATCAATAAGGGCAGCACAGAGTATTTCAGGGGAGCGGGGTGCTGATCTGTCCAGTCATGTGATCAGTAAGGACAGCACAGAGTATTTCAGGGGAGCGGGGTGCTGTAACCTGTCCAGTCATGTGATCAGTAAGGACAGGGCAGCACAGAGTATTTCAGGGGAGCGGGGTGCTGTAACCTGTCCAGTCATGTGATCAGTAAGGACAGCACAGAGTATTTCAGGGGAGCGGGGTGCTGTAACCTGTCCAGTCATGTGATCAGTAAGGACAGCACAGAGTATTTCAGGGGAGCGGGGTGCTGTAATCTGTCCAGTCATGTGATCAGTAAGGACAGCACAGAGTATTTCAGGGGAGCGGGGTGCTGTAACCTCTCCGGTCATGTGATCAGTAAGGACAGCTCAGAGTATTTCAGGGGAGCGGGGTGCTGTAACCTGTCCAGTCATGTGATCAGTAAGGACAGCACAGAGTATTTCAGGGGAGCGGGGTGCTGTAACCTGTCCAGTCATGTGATCAGTAAGGACAGCACAGAGTATTTCAGGGGAGCGGGGTGCTGTAATCTGTCCAGTCATGTGATCAGTAAGGACAGCACAGAGTATTTCAGGGGAGCGGGGTGCTGTAACCTCTCCGGTCATGTGATCAGTAAGGACAGCTCAGAGTATTTCAGTGGAGCGGGGTGCTGATCTGTCACCTGTCCAGTCATGTGATCAGTAAGGACAGCACAGAGTATTTCAGGGGAGCGGGGTGATGATCTGTCACCTGTTCTGTCATGTGATCAGTAAGGACAGCACAGAGTATTTCAGGGGTGCGGGGTGCTGTAACATGTCCAGTCATGTGATCAGTAAGGACAGCACAGAGTATTTCAGGGGAGCGGGGTGCTGATCTGTCACCAGTCCAGTCATGTGATCAGTAAGGACAGCACAGAGTATTTCAGGGGAGCGGGGTGATGATCTGTCACCTGTTCTGTCATGTGATCAGTAAGGACAGCACAGAGTATTTCAGGGGAGCGGGGTGCCGATCTGTCACCTGTCCGATCATGTGATCAGTAAGGACAGCACAGAGTATTTCAGGGGAGCGGGGTGCTGTAACCTGTCCAGTCATGTGATCAATAAGGACAGCACAGAGTATTTCAGGGGAGCGGGGTGCTGTAATCTGTCCAGTCATGTGATCAGTAAGGACAGCTCAGAGTATTTCAGGGGATCGGGGTGCTGTAACCTGTCCAGTCATGTGATCAGTAAGGACAGCACAGAGTATTTCAGGGGAGCGGGGTGCTGTAACATGTCCAGTCATGTGATCAGTAAGGACAGCACAGAGTATTTCAGGGGAGCGGGGTGCTGTGATCTGTCCAGTGATATGATCAGTAAGGACAGCACAGAGTATTTCAGGGGAGCGGGGTGCTGTAATCTGTCCAGTCATGTGATCAGTAAGGACAGCTCAGAGTATTTCAGGGGATCGGGGTGCTGTAACCTGTCCAGTCATGTGATCAGTAAGGACAGCACAGAGTATTTCAGGGGAGCGGGGTGCTGTAACATGTCCAGTCATGTGATCAGTAAGGACAGCACAGAGTATTTCAGGGGAGCGGGGTGCTGATCTGTCACCAGTCCAGTCATGTGATCAGTAAGGACAGCACAGAGTATTTCAGGGGAGCGGGGTGCTGATCTGTCACCTGTCCAGTCATGTTATCAGTAAGGACAGCATAGAGTATTTCAGGGGAGCGGGGTGCTGTAACATGTCCAGTCATGTGATCAGTAAGGACAGCACAGAGTATTTCAGGGGAGCGGGGTGCTGATCTGTCACCAGTCCAGTCATGTGATCAGTAAGGACAGCACAGAGTATTTCAGGGGAGCGGGGTGCTGTAACCTGTCCAGTCATGTGATCAGTAAGGACAGCACAGAGTATTTCAGGGGAGCGGGGTGCTGGAACCTGTCCAGTCATGTGATCAATAAGGGCAGCACAGAGTATTTCAGGGGAGCGGGGTGCTGATCTGTCCAGTCATGTGATCAGTAAGGACAGCACAGAGTATTTCAGGGGAGCGGGGTGCTGTAACCTGTCCAGTCATGTGATCAGTAAGGACAGGGCAGCACAGAGTATTTCAGGAGAGCGGGGTGCTGTAACCTGTCCAGTCTTGTGATCAGTAAGGACAGCACAAAGTATTTCAGGGGAGCGGGGTGCTGTAACCTGTCCAGTCATGTGATCAGTAAGGACAGCACAGAGTCTTTCAGGGGAGCGGGGTGCTGTAACCTGTCCAGTCATGTGATCAGTAAGGACAGCACAGAGTATTTCAGGGGAGCGGGGTGCTGTAACCTGTCCAGTCATGTGATCAGTAAGGACAGCACAGAGTATTTCAGGGGAGCAGGGTGCTGTAACCTGTCCAGTCATGTGATCAATAAGGGCAGCACAGAGTATTTCAGGGGAGCGGGGTGCTGATCTGTCCAGTCATGTAATCAGTAAGGACAGCACAGAGTATTTCAGGGGAGCAGGGTGCTGTAACCTGTCCGGTCATGTGATCAGTAAGGACAGCACAGAGTATTTCAGGGGAGCGGGGTGCTGTAACCTGTCCGGTCATGTGATCAGTAAGGGCAGCACAGAGTATTTCAGGGGAGCGGGGTGCTGTAATCTGTCCAGTGATGTGATCAGTAAGGACAGCACAGAGTATTTCAGGGGAGCAGGGTGCTGCAATCTGTCCAGTCATGTGATCAGTAAGGACAGCACAGAGTATTTCAGGGGAGCGGGGTGCTGTAACCTCTCCGGTCATGTGATCAGTAAGGACAGCTCAGAGTATTTCAGGGGAGCGGGGTGCTGATCTGTCACCTGTCCAGTCATGTGATCAGTAAGGACAGCACAGAGTATTTCAGGGGAGCGGGGTGCTGATCTGTCACCTGTCCGGTCATGTGATCAGTAAGGACAGCACAGAGTATTTCAGGGGAGCGGGGTGATGTAACCTGTCCAGTCATGTGATCAGTAAGGACAGGGCAGCACAGAGTATTTCAGGGGAGCAGGGTGCTGTAACCTGTCCAGTCATGTGATCAGTAAGGACAGCACAAAGTATTTCAGGGGAGCGGGGTGCTGTAACCTGTCCAGTCATGTGATCAGTAAGGACAGCACAGAGTATTTCAGTGGAGCGGGGTGCTGTAACCTGTCCATTCATGTGATCAGTAAGGACAGCACAGAGTATTTCAGGGGAGCGGGATGCTGTAATCTGTCCAGTGATGTGATCAGTAAGGACAGCACAGAGTATTTCAGGGGAGCGGGATGCTGTAATCTGTCCAGTGATGTGATCAGTAAGGACAGCACAGAGTATTTCAGGGGAGCGAGGTGCTGCAATCTGTCCAGTCATGTGATCAGTAAGGACAGCACAGAGTATTTCAGGGGAGCGGGGTGCTGTAACCTCTCCGGTCATGTGATCAGTAAGGACAGCTCAGAGTATTTCAGGGGAGCGGGGTGCTGATCTGTCACCTGTCCAGTCATGTGATCAGTAAGGACAGCACAGAGTATTTCAGGGGAGCGGGGTGCTGATCTGTCACCTGTCCGGTCATGTGATCAGTAAGGACAGCACAGAGTATTTCAGGGGAGCGGGGTGCTGTAACCTGTCCAGTCATGTGATCAGTAAGGACAGCACAGAGTATTTCAGGGGAGCGGGGTGCTGTAATCTGTCCAGTCATGTGATCAGTAAGGACAGCACAGAGTATTTCAGGGGAGCGGGGTGCTGTAACCTCTCCGGTCATGTGATCAGTAAGGACAGCTCAGAGTATTTCAGGGGAGCGGGGTGCTGATCTGTCACCTGTCCAGTCATGTGATCAGTAAGGACAGCACAGAGTATTTCAGGGGAGCGGGGTGCTGTAACATGTCCAGTCATGTGATCAGTAAGGACAGCACAGAGTATTTCAGGGGAGCGGGGTGCTAATCTGTCACCAGTCCAGTCATGTGATCAGTAAGGACAGCACAGAGTATTTCAGGGGAGCGGGGTGCTGATCTGTCACCAGTCCAGTCATGTGATCAGTAAGGACAGCACAGAGTATTTCAGGGGAGCGGGGTGATGATCTGTCACCTGTCCTGTCATGTGATCAGTAAGGACAGCACAGAGTATTTCAGGGGAGCGGGGTGCTGATCTGTCACCTGTCCGATCATGTGATCAGTAAGGACAGCACAGAGTATTTCAGGGGAGCAGGGTGCTGTAACCTGTCCAGTCATGTGATCAGTAAGGACAGCCCAGAGTATTTCAGGGGAGCGGGGTGCTGATCTGTCACCAGTCCAGTCATGTGATCAGTAAGGACAGCACAGAGTATTTCAGGGGAGCGGGGTGATGATCTGTCACCTGTTCTGTCATGTGATCAGTAAGGACAGCACAGAGTATTTCAGGGGAGCGGGGTGCCGATCTGTCACCTGTCCGATCATGTGATCAGTAAGGACAGCACAGAGTATTTCAGGGGAGCGGGGTGCTGTAACCTGTCCAGTCATGTGATCAGTAAGGACAGCACAGAGTATTTCAGGGGAGCGGGGTGCTGTAATCTGTCCAGTGATGTGATCAGTAAGGACAGCACAGAGTATTTCAGGGGAGCGGGGTGCTGTAACCTGTCCAGTCATGTGATCAGTAAGGACAGGACAGAGTATTTCAGGGGAGCGGGGTGCTGTAACCTGTCCAGTCATGTGATCAGTAAGGGCAGCACAGAGTATTTCAGGAGAGCGGGGTGCTGTGATCTGTCCAGTGATGTGATCAGTAAGGACAGCACAGAGTATTTCAGGGGAGCAGGGTGCTGTAATCTGTCCAGTCATGTGATCAGTAAGGACAGCTCAGAGTATTTCAGGGGAGCGGGGTGCTGATCTGTCACCAGTCCAGTCATGTGATCAGTAAGGACAGCACAGAGTATTTCAGGGGATCGGGGTGCTGTAACCTGTCCAGTCATGTGATCAGTAAGGACAGCACAGAGTATTTCAGGGGAGCGGGGTGCTGTAACATGTCCAGTCATGTGATCAGTAAGGACAGCACAGAGTATTTCAGGGGAGCGGGGTGCTGATCTGTCACCAGTCCAGTCATGTGATCAGTAAGGACAGCACAGAGTATTTCAGGGGAGCGGGGTGCTGATCTGTCACCTGTCCAGTCATGTTATCAGTAAGGACAGCACAGAGTATTTCAGGGGAGCGGGGTGCTGTAACATGTCCAGTCATGTGATCAGTAAGGACAGCACAGAGTATTTCAGGGGAGCGGGGTGCTGATCTGTCACCAGTCCAGTCATGTGATCAGTAAGGACAGCACAGAGTATTTCAGGGGAGCGGGGTGCTGTAACCTGTCCAGTCATGTGATCAGTAAGGACAGCACAGAGTATTTCAGGGGAGCGGGGTGCTGGAACCTGTCCAGTCATGTGATCAATAAGGGCAGCACAGAGTATTTCAGGGGAGCGGGGTGCTGATCTGTCCAGTCATGTGATCAGTAAGGACAGCACAGAGTATTTCAGGGGAGCGGAGTGCTGTAAACTGTCCAGTCATGTGATCAGTAAGGACAGGGCAGCACAGAGTATTTCAGGGGAGCGGGGTGCTGTAACCTGTCCAGTCATGTGATCAGTAAGGACAGCACAAAGTATTTCAGGGGAGCGGGGTACTGTAACCTGTCCAGTCATGTGATCAGTAAGTACAGGACAGAGTCTTTCAGGGGAGCGGGGTGCTGTAACCTGTCCAGTCATGTGATCAGTAAGGACAGCACAGAGTATTTCAGGGGAGCGGGGTGCTGTAACCTGTCCAGTCATGTGATCAGTAAGGACAGCACAGAGTATTTCAGGGGAGCGGGGTGCTGTAACCTGTCCAGTCATGTGATCAATAAGGGCAGCACAGAGTATTTCAGGGGAGCGGGGTGCTGATCTGTCCAGTCATGTGATCAGTAAGGACAGCACAGAGTATTTCAGGGGAGCGGGGTGCTGTAACCTGTCCGGTCATGTGATCAGTAAGGACAGCACAGAGTATTTCAGGGGAGCGGGATGCTGTAATCTGTCCAGTGATGTGATCAGTAAGGACAGCACAGAGTATTTCAGGGGAGCGGGGTGCTGTAATCTGTCCAGTCATGTGATCAGTAAGGACAGCACAGAGTATTTCAGGGGAGCGGGGTGCTGTAACCTCTCCGGTCATGTGATCAGTAAGGACAGCTCAGAGTATTTCAGGGGAGCGGGGTGCTGATCTGTCACCTGTCCAGTCATGTGATCAGTAAGGACAGCACAGAGTATTTCAGGGGAGCGGGGTGCTGATCTGTCACCTGTCCAGTCATGTGATCAGTAAGGACAGCACAGAGTATTTCAGGGGAGCGGGGTGCTGATCTGTCACCTGTCCGGTCATGTGATCAGTAAGGACAGCACAGAGTATTTCAGGGGAGCGGGGTGCTGTAACCTGTCCAGTCATGTGATCAGTAAGGACAGCACAGAGTATTTCAGGGGAGCGGGGTGCTGTAATCTGTCCAGTCATGTGATCAGTAAGGACAGCACAGAGTATTTCAGGGGAGCGGGGTGCTGTAACCTCTCCGGTCATGTGATCAGTAAGGACAGCTCAGAGTATTTCAGGGGAGCGGGGTGCTGATCTGTCACCTGTCCAGTCATGTGATCAGTAAGGACAGCACAGAGTATTTCAGGGGAGCGGGGTGCTGTAACATGTCCAGTCATGTGATCAGTAAGGACAGCACAGAGTATTTCAGGGGAGCGGGGTGCTGATCTGTCACCAGTCCAGTCATGTGATCAGTAAGGACAGCACAGAGTATTTCAGGGGAGCGGGGTGCTGATCTGTCACCAGTCCAGTCATGTGATCAGTAAGGACAGCACAGAGTATTTCAGGGGAGCGGGGTGATGATCTGTCACCTGTCCTGTCATGTGATCAGTAAGGACAGCACAGAGTATTTCAGGGGAGCGGGGTGCTGATCTGTCACCTGTCCGATCATGTGATCAGTAAGGACAGCACAGAGTATTTCAGTGGAGCGGGGTGCTGTAACCTGTCCAGTCATGTGATCAGTAAGGACAGCACAGAGTATTTCAGGGGAGCGGGGTGCTGTAATCTGTCCAGTCATGTGATCAGTAAAGACAGCACAGAGTATTTCAGGGGAGCGGGGTGCTGTAACCTCTCCGGTCATGTGATCAGTAAGGACAGCTCAGAGTATTTCAGGGGAGCGGGGTGCTGATCTGTCACCTGTCTTGTCATGTGATCAGTAAGGACAGCACAGAGTATTTCAGGGGAGCGGGGTGCTGATCTGTCACCTGTCCAGTCATGTGATCAGTAAGGACAGCAAAGAGTATTTCAGGGGAGCGGGGTGCTGATCTGTCACCTGTCCTGTCATGTGATCAGTAAGGACAGCACAGAGTATTTCAGGGGAGCGGGGTGCTGATCTGTCACCTGTCCAGTTATGTTATCAGTAAGGACAGCACAGAGTATTTCAGGGGAGCGGGGTGCTGTAACATGTCCAGTCATGTGATCAGTAAGGACAGCACAGAGTATTTCAGGGGAGCGGGGTGCTGATCTGTCACCAGTCCAGTCATGTGATCAGTAAGGACAGCACAGAGTATTTCAGGGGAGCGGGGTGATGATCTGTCACCTGTTCTGTCATGTGATCAGTAAGGGCAGCACAGAGTATTTCAGGGGAGCGGGGTGCTGTAACCTGTCCAGTCATGTGATCAGTAAGGACAGCACAGAGTATTTCAGGGGAGCGGGGTGCTGTAACCAGTCCAGTCATGTGATCAGTAAGGACAGCACAGAGTATTTCATGGGAGCGGGGTGCTGTAATCTGTCCAGTGATGTGATCAGTAAGGACAGCACAGAGTCTTTCAGGGGAGCGGGGTGCTGTAACCTGTCCAGTCATGTGATCAGTAAGGACAGCACAGAGTATTTCAGGGGAGCGGGGTGCTGATCTGTCCAGTCATGTGATCAGTAAGGACAGCACAGAGTATTTCAGGGGAGCGGGGTGCTGTAACCTGTCCAGTCATGTGATCAGTAAGGACAGCACAGAGTATTTCAGGGGAGTGGGGTGCTGTAATCTGTCCAGTCATGTGATCAGTAAGGACAGCACAGAGTATTTCAGGGGAGCGGGGTGCTGTAACCTCTCCGGTCATGTGATCAGTAAGGACAGCTCATAGTATTTCAGTGGAGCGGGGTGCTGATCTGTCACCTGTCCTGTCATGTGATCAGTAAGGGCAGCACAGAGTATTTCAGGGGAGCGGGGTGCTGTAACCTGTCCGTTCATGTGATCAGTAAGGACAGGACAGAGTATTTCAGGGGAGCGGGGTGCTGTAACCTCTCCGGTCATGTGATCAGTAAGGACAGCACAGAGTATTTCAGGGGAGCGGGGTGCTGTAACCTGTCCAGTCATGTGATCAGTAAGGACAGGACAGAGTATTTCAGGGGAGCGAGGTGCTGTAACCTGTCCGGTCATGTGATCAGTAAGGACAGCACAGAGTATTTCAGGGGAGCGGGGTGCTAATCTGTCACCTGTCCTGTCATGTGATCAGTAAGGACAGCACAGAGTATTTCAGGGGAGCGGGGTGCTGTAACCTGTCCGGTCATGTGATCAGTAAGGACAGCACAGAGTATTTCAGGGGAGCGGGGTGCTGTAACCTGTCCGGTCATGTGATCAGTAAGGACAGGACAGAGTATTTCAGGGGAGCGGGGTGCTGTAACCTGTCCAGTCATGTGATCAGTAAGGACAGCACAGAGTATTTCAGGGGAGCGGGGTGCTGTAACCTGTCCAGTCATGTGATCAGTAAGGACAGCACAGAGTATTTCAGGGGAGCGGGGTGCTGATCTGTCACCTGTCCGGTCATGTGATCAGTAAGGACAGCACAGAGTATTTCAGGGGAGCGGGGTGCTGTAACCTGTCCGGTCATGTGATCAGTAAGGACAGGACAGAGTATTTCAGGGGAGCGGGGTGCTGTAACCTGTCCAGTCATGTGATCAGTAAGGACAGCACAGAGTATTTCAGGGTAGCGGGGTGCTGTAACCTGTCCAGTCATGTGATCAGTAAGGGCAGCACAGAGTATTTCAGGGGATCGGGGTGCTGTAACCTGTCCACACAAGTGAAATCCATTCAATATTAATAGTAACGAGCGCCCATCGCTCTGTCACCCGCCCCAGCAGGTCATGCATACACGTTTTCCATTCATTCCACTCCGGTGTAGATTATTGAGGATATTGCGGAGCTGGAATGGTTCTCCGACTCTTTATTGTATTTATTAATTACAGCCCATTCTGATCCAGCGGCACCGGTTACATCCATTCCGATCAGACGCAGTTTTCATTAGTCGTTTCGTATAGTGGAATATTTCAAGTCACACAGAGAGAAAAGAAACACAATTACAAGAACATTAGTGACTACCGGGAAAAAACGGCACAGGAAGGTACTGTACGCCTGTAACCGCCCCTCCGAGGGTAATATCACTTATTGCGGGGTCTTTATAACCATAGTAACAATAGTAACAATCGCACCGAACACAGACTGCCAAATTATCCATTATTCTGGAAAATGTTCTCAAGAGCCAAAAACCCTATAAGAGCGACAAAGGCAAAATGCCTCGTGATAGAAGAAGCCAAATCCCCAATAACGGCCATAAGACCCCAAATAACAGTCATAAGACCCCGAATAACAGGCATATAACCCCAAAAATAGTCATAAGACCCCAATAAACAGTTATAAGACCCCAAATAACAGTCATAAGACCCCAAATAACAGTCATAAGACCCCAAATAACAGGCATATAACCCCAAAAATAGTCATAAGACCCCAATAAACAGTTATAAGACCCCAAATAACAGGCATAAGACCCCAAATAACAGTCATAAGACCCCAAATAACACTCATAAGACCCCAAATAACAGGCATAAGACCCCGAATAACAGGCATATAACCCCAAAAATAGTCATAAGACCCCAAATAACACTCATAAGACCCCAAATAACAGGCATAAGACCCCGAATAACAGGCATATAACCCCAAAAATAGTCATAAGACCCCAATAAACAGTTATAAGACCCCAAATAACAGGCATATAACCCCCAAAATAGTCATAAGACCCCAAATAACAGTCATAAGACCCCGAATAACAGGCATATAACCCCAAAAATAGTCATAAGACCCCAATAAACAGTTATAAGACCCCGAATAACAGGCATATAACCCCAAAAATAGTCATAAGACCCCAATAAACAGTTATAAGACCCCAAATAACAGGCATAAGACCCCAAATAACAGGCATATAACCCCAAAAATAGTCGTAAGACCCCAATAAACAGTTATAAGACCCCAAATAACAGGCATATAACCCCCAAAATAGTCATAAGACCCCAATAAACAGTTATAAGACCCCCCCCCCCCCCAGTGACATCAATAGAACCCACAGTAACAGGTATAGAACTCCTAGTAACATACATAGGACCAAAGTAAAAGTCATAGGAACAGTCATAGGACACCTAATAACAGCCATAGGACCCACAGGAACTGTCATAGGGCCCCAGGTAACAGTCATAGGGCCCCAGGTAACAGTCATAGGGCCCCAGGTAACAGTCTTAGGACCCCAAGTTACAGTCATAGGGCCCCAGGTAACAGTCATAGGACCACAAGATACAATAATAGGACCTCAAGTAACAGTCGTAGGACCCCCAATAACAGTCATAGGGCCCCAGGTAACAGTCATAGGACCCCAAGTTACAGTCATAGGACCCCAAGTTACAGTCATAGGTCCCCCAGTAACAGTCGTAGGACACCCAATAACAGTCATAGGACCCCCAGTAACAGTCATAGGACCCCAATAAACAGTTATAAGACACCCCCCCCCCCCCCCAGTGACATCAATAGAACCCACAGTAACAGGTATAGAACTCCTAGTAACATACATAGGACCAAAGTAAAAGTCATAGGAACAGTCACAGGACACCTAATAACAGCCATAGGACCCACAGGAACTGTCATAGGACCCCAGGTAACAGTCATAGGACCCCAAGATACAGTCATAGGGCCCCAGGTAACAGTCATAGGACCCCAAGTTACAGTCATAGGGCCCCAGGTAACAGTCATAGGGCCCCAGGTTACAGTCATAGGACCCCAAGATACAGTAATAGGACCTCAAGTAACAGTCATAGGGCCCCAGGTAACAGTCATAGGACCCCAAATTACAGTCATAGGGCCCCAGGTAACAGTCATAGGACCCCAAGATACAGTAATAGGACCTCAAGTAACAGTCATAGGACCCCAGGTAACAGTCATAGGACCCCAGGTAACAGTCATAGGACCCCAGGTTACAGTCATAGGTCCCCCAGTAACAGTCGTAGGTCCCCCAATAACAGTCATAGGACACCCAATAACAGTCATAGGACCCCCAGTAACAGTCATAGGACCCCCAATAACAGTCAAAGGACCCCCAGTAACAGTCATAGGACCCCAAGTTACAGTCATAGGACCCCCAGTAACAGTCATAGGACCCCCAATAACTGTCATAGGACCCCCAGTAACAGTCATAGGACCCCCAATAACAGTCATAGAACCCCCAGTAACAGTCATAGGACCCCCAATAACAGCCATAGGACCCCCAATAACAGTCATAGCACCCCCAATAACAGTCATGGGAACCCAGGTAACAGTCATAGGACCCCAAGTTACAGTCATAGGTCCCCCAGTAACAGTCATAGGACCCCCAATAACAGTCATAGGACACCCAATAGCAGTCATAGGACCCCCAGTAGCAGTCATAGGACCCCAAGTTACAGTCATAGGTCCCCCAGTAACAGTCATAGGACCCCCAATAACAGTCATAGGACACCCAATAGCAGTCATAGGACCCCCAGTAGCAGTCATAGGACCCCCAATAACAGTCATAGGACCCCCAGTAACAGTCATAGGACCCCAAGTTACAGTCATAGGTTCCCAAGTTACAGTCATAGGACACCCAATAACAGTCATAGGACCCCCAGTAACAGTCATAGGACCCCCAATAACAGTCATAGGACCCCCAGTAACAGTCATAGGACCCCCAATAACAGTCATAGGTCCCCCAGTAACAGTCGTAGGTCCCCCAATAACAGTCATAGGACTCCCAATAACAGTCATAGGACCCCCAGTAACAGTCATAGGACCCCCAATAACAGTCATAGGACCCCCAGTAACAGTCATAGGACCCCAAGTTACAGTCATAGGACCCCCAGTAACAGTCATAGGACCCCCAATAACTGTCATAGGACCCCCAGTAACAGTCATAGGACCCCAAATAACAGTCATAGGACCCCCAGTAACAGTCATAGGACCCCCAATAACAGCCATAGGACCCCCAATAACAGTCAGAGCACCCCCAATAACAGTCATGGGACCCCAGGTAACAGTCATAGGACCCCAAGATACAGTAATAGGACCCCAGGTAACAGTCATAGGACCCCAGGTAACAGTCATAGGACCCCAAGTTACAGTCATAGGTCCCCCAGTAACAGTCATAGGACCTCCAATAACAGTCATAGGACACCCAATAGCAGTCATAGGACCCCCAGTAGCAGTCATAGGACCCCCAATAACAGTCATAGGACCCCCAGTAACAGTCATAGGACCCCAAGTTACAGTCATAGGTTCCCAAGTTACAGTCATAGGACCCCCAGTAACAGTCATAGGACCCCCAATAACAGTCATAGGACCCCCAATAACAGTCATAGGACCCCCAGTAACAGTCATAGGACCCCCAATAACAGTCATAGGACCCCCAGTAACAGTCATAGGACCCTCAATAACAGTCATAGGACCCCCAGTAACAGTCATAGGACCCCCAGTAACAGCCGTTCTTCTGATACGCTCCTGCTCTGGCTTCCGGCTGGTAGCCGCTCTCCCTCCCTGCACCCCGTGTGAATATATTTATCAATATTATGCTGCTACAATGAAAGCATGAACTGCCTTTGAATACCATGGTGAGTGCAGACATCATTTTTCCTCTTTTTGTGATTTTTGATTGCGGAATTGCCTATTCCTGCTAGTGTCTTGCACCCCATATTATTCATTTCACCGGGATTAAATAAGTGCTTGCTTGAACTTACTTTGCTTCACACATTCGTTGTCACTCTCTCCTGTGTGGATTTAATCCTTCCAGTACTTATCAGCTGCAGTATGCTCCACAGGAAGTTGTGTAGTTATTTCCAGTCTGACCACAGTGCTCTCTGTTGCCACTTCTGCCCATGTCAGGAACTGTCCAGAGCAGGAGAGGTTTGCTATGGGGATTTGCTCCTGCTCTGGACAGTTCCTGACATGGACAGAGGTGTCAGCAGAGAGCACTGTGGTCAGAATGGAAAGAACTACACAACTTCCTGAGGAGGATACAGCAGCTGATAAGTACTGGAAGGATTACATTTTTTTTTGTAGAAGTAATTTACAAATCTGTTTAACTTTCTAGTACCAGTTGATTTGAAAAAAAAAATATTTTCCACCGGAGTACCCCTTTAATCCTCCTGCTCTCTCCCATAAACATTCACCCTCAACTCCCCAAGTATGTATATGTTCTGAATGGGGAGAGGGGGATAAGCCACTGCCAGACACCTCAATCTTTTCCAGACTCTTCAAATGTTTCCTGAGAACTAAAGGATTGTGCATATTCAAATCCATGTGACTGATCCTTCTCTTTCTTAACATGGCTTAAAGGGGTACTCCCCTGAAAAACATTTCTGGTGCCAGAAAGTGAAACATATTTATAAATTACTTCTATTTAAAAATCTTAATCCTTCCAGTACTTATCAGCTGCTGTATGCGCCACAGGAAGTTCTTTTATTTTTTTTATTTACTTTCTGTCTGACCACAGTGCTCTCTGTCCACCTCTGTCCATTTCAGGAACTGTCCAGAGCAGAAGCAAATCCCCACAGCAAACCTCTCCTGCTCTGGACAGTTCCTGATACGGACAGAGGTGTCAGCAGAGAGCACTGTGGTCGGACTGGAAAGTAAATTAAAAAAGAAGAAAATAACTTTCTGTGGAGCATACAGCAGCTGATAAGTACAGGAAGGATTGAGATTTCATATAGAATTAATTTACAAATATGTTTAACTTTCTGGCACCAGTTGATTTAAAAAGTAAACAAATAAATGTTTTTCCAGTGGAGTACCCCTTTAAGGATTGCCCTTCTATTAGATTTAGAGCAATGTTTTCCACCCAGTGCACCTCCAACTGTTGCAAAACTACAACTCCCAGCATGCCCAGACAGCCTCCAGCACTTAGGCTTAGAAAAGGAACAGAACCCATGGCTAAAAGAGTGCCCTTCTATTAGAAATAAAGCAGTGTTTTCCAACCAGTGTGCCTCCAGCTGTTGCAAAACTACAACTCCCAGCATGCCCAGACAGCCTCCAGCACTTAGGCTTAGAAAAGGAACAGAACCCATGGCTGAAAGATTGCCCTTCTATTAGAAATATAAGAAATATAGCAGTGTTTTCCAACCAGTGTGCCTCCAGCTGTTGCAAAACTACAACTCCCAGCATGCCCGGACAGTTTCAAGCACTTAGGCTTAGAAAAGGAACAGAACCAATGGCTAAAAGATTGCCCTTCTATAAGAAATATAGCAGTGTTTTCCAACCAGTGTGCCTCCAGCTGTTGCAAAACTACAACTCCCAGCATGCCCGGACAGCCGTTGGCTGTCCGGGAATGCTGGGAGTTGTAGTTTTGCAACAGCTGGAGGAACCCTTGTTGGGAAACACTGCTGTTATTTCATGAAAGCTCTTAGAAGGGCATTTACTAATCTTTTACTATGTAGTCTGGTTTTTACCCTGTTTTTTTCTACTTCATTTTTGACTCTGTGCGACAAATTTACTAAATTGTTGAACGGCATTAATAAATTTGGCGCACATAGGCAAAAGTGGGAAATTTACTTCATGTAGTAGAAAAAATAGTCTGTTCCTTTTTCCTGCTGTCTGAATAGGTTCGGCTGCTGGTTTCCTTCTGGATCTTTTGTTTTTGAGTTTTTTTTTTAGCTTTTTCACCACATCTAAATAATTCAATAACTACAGTGGTCCCTCAAGTTACAATATTAATTGGTTCCAGGAAAACCATTGTAAGTTGAAACCATTGTATGTTGAGACCATAACTCTATGGAAATGTGGTAATTGGTTCTAAAGGCACCAAAATGTCATCCAAAATAGGAAAAAGTGACAAAGAAAAATAAGTAGATAACTGATATAGATAAAGCAAATCCTTACATATAAAAGTAATAAAGATCTGCTGGGAGCTGTAAATCACTGTCTATGTCAGTGTTTCCCAAGCAGGGAGCCTCCAGCTGTTGCAAAACTATAATTGTAGAGTTGTAGTTTTGCAAAAGATGGGGGCACCCTGCTTGGGAAACACTGGTCTATGTAGAGGACAGGAGCTTCTTCAGGGGTCCTGTACAGTACAGGCAATGTCCAAAACAAGTAATGGAGTCGCCCTCACCTGGTGTCCAAAAGAGCAGCTAACCCTGATACAGGTAAAGTGTACAGAACATGTAATACCAGACACCAGTCAGTGCATACACTTCAGTAATACAGGGGTTTTACCAGTGAATGCCCATTTTGATTGGTTGGTTCTTCCGGCCATTGACACGTTTCACAGATCTGGACTGTCTGTAGCATTGTATGTTGAGTCTGGTTTCAACTTACGATGGTCCAGAAAAGACCATTGTATGTTGAAACTATTGTATGTTGAGGCCATTGTAAGTTGAGGGATCACTGTAAATTGTAGTCATGGCTCAGAAGTGGTAAACGGCATTTAGTGTGTGTGTGTGTGTTTATTACATTTTTTTAACACAGTTTTTTTTCTCTTTTTTTTTGGTTACTTCTTCTACAGATCTGTGTATCCTGCGGACTCCTTCAGATTCGGTGGACTACTTCGACAACCAGCGTTTTTCTTTGCTTGATGTTAATAAAATGGTTAACGAGGGCTTGTGGGGGAGTGTTTTTTTGTAATAAATTTTTTTTTAAACCTGTTGTGTTTTTTTTTATTTTACTTTACTAGACAGGCTTAGTAGTGGAAGCTGTCATATAGACTGAGTCCATTACTAAGCCGGGCTTAGCGTTAGCCACAAAAACAGCTAGCGCTAACCCCCAATTATTACCCCGGTACCCACCACCACAGGGGTGCCGGGAAGAGCCGGTACCAACAGGCCCGGAGCGTCAAAAATGGCGCTCCTGGGCCTAGGCGGTAACAGGCTGGCGTTATTTAGGTTGGGGAGGGCCAGTAACAATGGTCCTCGCCCACCCTGGTAACGTCAGGCTGTTACTGTTTGGTTGGTATTTGGCTGAGAATAAAAATAGGGGGACCCTATGCGTTTTTTTAATATATTTAATTTTTTTTTTTTTTTTTTTTAAACGCATAGGGTCCCCCCTATTTTCATTCTCAGCCAAATATCAACCAAACAGTAACAGCCTGACATTCCCAGGGTGGGCGAGGACCATTGTTACTGGCCCTCCCCAGCCTAAATAACGCCAGCCTGTTACCGCTTAGGCCCAGGAGCGCCATTTTTGACGCTCCAGGCCTGTTGGTACCGGCTCTTCCCGGCACCCCTGTGGCGTTGGGTACCGGGGTAATAATAGGGGGTTAGCGCTAGCTGTTTTTGTGGCTAGCGCTAAGCCCAGGTTAGTAATGGACTCTGTCTATAAGACAGCTTCCACTACTAAGCTTGTCTAGTAAAGTAAGAAAAAAACACAACAGGTTTTAAAAAAATTTTATTACAAAAAACACTCCCCCACAAGCCCTCGTTAACCATTTTATTAAAATCAAACAAAGCAAAACGCTGGTCATCGAAGTAGTCCACCGAATCCGAAGGAGTCCACAGGATACATGGATCTGAAATGAGAAGAAAACAAAAAAAATGGGTTAGTACATTTATTATCACCTGCTCACACATCTCCCGCCCCGCACGACTACAACTGCCAGCATGCCCTTACAGTAAGGACATGCTGGGAGTTGTAGTTGTGTGGTGCAGGAGATGTGTGGGCAAGTGACAAGCTTGTCCCCTGCCCCCAGCTGCAGGACTACAACTCCCAGCATGCCCTTACAGTAAGGTGGGGCGGAGGCCGGGCACAGTGTTTCCCAACCTGGGACTTGTAGTTTTGCAACATCTGGAGGCACCCTGGTTGGGAAACACTGTTTTAGGCCAGTGTTTCCCAACCAGGGTGCCTCCAGATGTTGCAAAACTACAAGCCCCAGCATGCCTGGACAGTCAAAGGCTGTCTAGGCATGCTGGGAGTTGTAGTTTTGCAACATCTGGAGGCAACCTGGCTGGGAAACACTGGCCTAAAACAGTGTTTCCCAACCAGGGTGCCTCCAGATGTTGCAAGACTACAACTCCCAGCATGCCTAGACAGCCTTTGGCTGTCCAGGCATGCTGGGAGTTGTAGTCTTGCAACATCTGGAGGCACCCTGGTTGGGAAACACTGTTTTAGGCCAGTGTTTCCCAACAAGGGTGCCTCCAGCTGTTGCAAAACTACAACTCCCAGCATGCCTGGACAGCCAAAGGGTGTCTAGGCATGCTGGGAGTTGTAGTTTTGCAACATCTGGAGGCAACCTGGCTGGGAAACACTGGCCTAAAACAGTGTTTCCCAACCAGGGTGCCTCCAGATGTTGCAAAACTACAAGCCCCAGCATGCCTGGACAGTCAAAGGCTGTCCAGGCATGCTGGGAGTTGTAGTCTTGCAACATTTGTAGGCAACCTGGTTGGGAAACACTGGCCTAAAACAGTGTTTCCCAACCAAGGTGCCTCCAGATGTTGCAAAACTACAAGTACCAGCATGCCTGGACAATCAAAGGCTGTCTAGGCATGCTGGGAGTTGTAGTTTTGCAATATCTGGAGGCAACCTGGCTGGGAAACACTGGCCTAAAACAGTGTTTCCCAACCAGGGTGCCTCCAGATGTTGCAAAACTACAAGCCCCAGCATGCCTGGACAGTCAAAGGCTGTCCAGGCATGCTGGGAGTTGTAGTCTTGCAACATTTGTAGGCAACCTGGTTGGGAAACACTGGCCTAAAACAGTGTTTCCCAACCAAGGTGCCTCCAGATGTTGCAAACCTACAAGTCCCAGCATGCCTGGACAGTCAAAGGCTGTCTAGGCATGCTGGGAGTTGTAGTTTTGCAACATCTGGAGGCAACCTGGCTGGGAAACACTGGCCTAAAACAGTGTTTCCCAACCAGGGTGCCTCCAGATGTTGCAAAACTACAAGCCCCAGCATGCCTGGACAGTCAAAGGCTGTCCAGGCATGCTGGGAGTTGTAGTCTTGCAACATTTGTAGGCAACCTGGTTGGGAAACACTGGCCTAAAACAGTGTTTCCCAACCAAGGTGCCTCCAGATGTTGCAAACCTACAAGTCCCAGCATGCCTGGACAGTCAAAGGCTGTCTAGGCATGCTGGGAGTTGTAGTCTTGCAACATCTGGAGGCACCCTGGTTGGGAAACACTGTTTTAGGCCAGTGTTTCCCAACCAGGGTGCCTCCAGATGTTGCAAAACTACAAGCCCCAGCATGCCTGGACAGTCAAAGGCTGTCTAGGCATGCTGGGAGTTGTAGTTTTGCAACATCTGGAGGCAACCTGGCTGGGAAACACTGGCCTAAAACAGTGTTTCCCAACCAGGGTGCCTCCAGATGTTGCAAGACTACAACTCCCAGCATGCCTAGACAGCCTTTGGCTGTCCAGGCATGCTGGGAGTTGTAGTCTTGCAACATCTGGAGGCACCCTGGTTGGGAAACACTGTTTTAGGCCAGTGTTTCCCAACAAGGGTGCCTCCAGCTGTTGCAAAACTACAACTCCCAGCATGCCTGGACAGCCAAAGGGTGTCTAGGCATGCTGGGAGTTGTAGTTTTGCAACATCTGGAGGCAACCTGGCTGGGAAACACTGGCCTAAAACAGTGTTTCCCAACCAGGGTGCCTCCAGATGTTGCAAAACTACAAGCCCCAGCATGCCTGGACAGTCAAAGGCTGTCCAGGCATGCTGGGAGTTGTAGTCTTGCAACATTTGTAGGCAACCTGGCTGGGAAACACTGGCCTAAAACAGTGTTTCCCAACCAAGGTGCCTCCAGATGTTGCAAACCTACAAGTCCCAGCATGCCTGGACAGTCAAAGGCTGTCTAGGCATGCTGGGAGTTGTAGTCTTGCAACATCTGGAGGCACCCTGGTTGGGAAACACTGTTTTAGGCCAGTGTTTCCCAACAAGGGTGCCTCCAGCTGTTGCAAAACTACAACTCCCAGCATGCCTGGACAGCCAAAGGGTGTCCAGGCATGCTGGGAGTTGTAGTCTTGCAACATTTGGAGGCACCCTGGTTGGGTAGCTTGCACAACTTACAGGCTTCCGTAGGATCCAGCGCTGCACGACACTGCCGCACGACACTGCCGCGCGACGATCTCCGTCAGCGATCGTCGCTGGAGCCTCGGAAGGGTAAGTGAACGTTTTCGCCGGTCCCCTTCAGCTGTTTAGTTTTGCAACAGCTGTAGGACTACAGTTTACAGACCACACACCAGTGGTCTGCAAACTGTGGCCCTCCAGCTGTTGCAAAACTACAACACCGAGCATGCCCTGACAGCCAAAGCCTATGGCTCTCAGGGCAGGAGCCCGGGCTGACATTACAGTGCAGCCGCCCGGGCTCCTGATACGGCCTCCCCGCTACACCCCCCCCCCCCCTTGTCTCCCGCCCGGGCTCCTCATACGGCCTCCCTGCTACCCCCCCCCCCCTTGTCTCCCGCCCGGGTTCCTCATACAGCCTCCCCGCCACCCCCCCCCCCTTGTCTCCCGCCCGCGCCGCTCAGCTCCCGCTGCTACAAGACTACAACTCCCAGCGTGTCCTCACTGTAAGGCCATGCTGGGACTTGTAGTCTTGCAACAGCAGACAGATGGAAGTTGTGTGGCGCTGGCAAGTGAGAGGGGTGCGATGTAAATTACTGTAGTGTCCCGGTAGCGCAGTGAGGGTAGCGGGGAGAAAGTATGTCAGAGCCCGGGCGGCAGTAGCTTTTTCTGCTCCATGTTGGAGCTGGAGTAAATTTAGTCAATTTTTACGGCCGTTGCGACAGTTTATTGCGCAACTGCGACTGTCTCAGTTAATAAATTCCTGACCACTGCAAGTAAAAACTGAAAACTTGCGTAAATTAAGCGGGAATTTTTTTTTTTTACTTTCTAGCTCTTGCTAGGGAAAGTCGCACAATTTATAAGGTAGGCGCAATTGCTATAATTTTGCGCCAAAAATAGTCAGAAAAAAATGACTAAACCCCTTAATAAATGCCCCTCATAAAGCCTACTCTAAAGGAGAAAGTAGACAACCACTTAGGTCAAAATTTCCCAAATTTGCCTAAAATCTAGACAGCGCATTTGTAGACGGATCTGCAGATAGATTCCTTCCCCCTCCCCCATCTCCCCCCTTTTTGGGTTGCAATGGTGGCAGCCAAGTCTCTTCTTCGTGCTGTACTATGAAAGCCCCCCGGCGCAGGACTGGATGGGCGGACGTTCCATGTGAATTCTTGCCAATTTTTTAGCGTAATGTTGATGTGCCCGGGCAGCATGGAGGAGTCAGGAGTATCAGATGTTGGACAGTTGGTGTTGTGTACAATACGATCGCCGGCTGCCAATCTATTAAACCCCGGATTATTTTTTCATTAAACAAATGTGTTTTCTAATTAACTCGCTCCAGCTACAATATTCCCTATTCAGGTCACTGGAAATCATGTCTTTAAAATGTCACTCGCTGGAATGTGGTGAGAAAGATATTAACCGTTTCACTCAATTGCTCAGCTATTAATTCAGACTGTGCCAAGGAAGGTGAACGAGCCGAGGGGAAGGATCTTATTGGACAGTGTTTATGTAGCCATTAAATAAAAGTAACATTGTAAATAAATATATAATACATAAAATATACAATATATAAAAAATATATAATAAACACAAAATATATAACATAAATTATAAAAATATTTAATATAAAATATATAATCTATAAAATATATAATACATAAACTAGACAATATATAAAATTATGTAATATATAAAAAACACAACGTTTATAACCTATAGAATATAAAAATATATAATATAAAATATATAATCTATAAACTATATAATACATAAAATATACAATATATATATATATATATATATATATATATATATATATATATATATATATATAAAGAAAAGAACAAGGTCCGGCACTAGGTTGGTTGAAGGTAAAAACTTCTTATTTCTTTATTTGAAGATTCTGCAGTACAAGGTTGAAAGTCTGACGCGTTTCGCTAAAGAGCTTAGTCGTAGACTCTACGACTAAGCTCTTCAGCAAAACATGTCAGACTTCCAGCCTTGTACTGCAGAATCTTCAAATAAAGAAATAAGAAGTTTTTACCTTCAACCAACCTAGTGCCGGACCTTGTTCTTTACCGGACGGTCCGCGGCACAGGTGGTGAGGTAGGTGTGCACAGGGTGAGCGACTCACAATCCAGCCTTCTGATATATATATATATATATATATATATATATATATATATATATATATATATATATATATATATATATAAAATATATAATATAGAAAAAAATATATAATCTATAAAAATATATATCATCTATAAAATATTTAATATATAAAATATACAGGGTGGGCCATTTCTATGGATACACCTTAATAAAATGGGAATGATTGGTGATAACTTCCTATTTGTGGCACATTAGTATACGTGAGGGGGTAAACTTTTCAAGATGGGTGGTGACCATGGCGGCCATTTTGAAGTCGGCCATTTTGAATCCAACTTTTGTTTTTTCAATAGGAAGAGGGTCATGTGACACATCAAACTTATTGGGAATTTCACAAGAAAAACAATGATGTGCTTGGTTTTAATGTAACTTTATTCTTTCATGAGTTATTTTCTGATCACCATGAGTTTCTGACCACTTATAAAATGTGTTCAATGTGCTGCCCATTGTGTTGGATTGTCGATGCAACCCTCTACTCCCAACCTTGAGGTTTCCATTGATGAAGAATGGCCCCACTATCTTTGTACCCCATATACCACACCATACCATCAATTTTTGTGTTCCAACAGTCTTGGAGGGATCAATCCAATGTATGAGCATTCCTAGATGAACAGTTTCCTGGAAAGTGGATTGGTCATCGTGGGCCAGTTGAATGCCCCCAAAGGTCTCCCGATCTGACCCCCTAGACTTTTATCTTTGGGGTCATCTGAAGGCATTTGTCTATGCTGTGAAGATACGTGATGTGCAGCACCTGAAACTACGGATACTGGAAGCCTGTGCTAGCATTTCTCCTGCGGTGTATATAGCAGTATATAGCAGTGTATACGGATACTGGAAGCATTTCTCCTGCGGTGTATATAGCAGTATATAGTAGTGTATACGGATACTGGAAGCATTTCTCCTGCGGTGGATATAGTAGCATATAGTAGTATATAGCAGTATATAGAGAAGAGGGTTGCATTGACAATCCAACACAATGGGCAGCACATTGAAAACATTTTATAAGTGGTCAGAAACTTGTAAATAACTCATGAAAGAATAAAGTTACGTTAAAACCAAGCACATCATTGTCTTTCTTGTGAAATTCCCAATAAGTTTGATGTGTCACATGACCCTCTTCCTATTGAAAAAACAAAAGTTGAATTCAAAATGGCCGACTTCAAAATGGTCGCCATGGTCACCACCCATCTTGAAAAGTTTCCCCCCTCACATATACTAATGTACCACAAACAGGAAGCCAATACAACCAATCATTCTCATTTTATTAAGCTCTATCCATATAAATGGCCCACCCTTTATATCCAGTATATAGCAAGGTGTCTAAATGTATAGATCCCTGCTGCAATCAGGCTGTTGGATCTGAACCACCTGGACAAAAAACCCTTCAATGGTGTATGGCAGTGCTCACGTATTAACCCCTTAAGTACCGGAGGTTTTTCCGTTTTTGCATTTTCGTTTTTTGCTCCTTGCCTTTAAAAAATCATAACTCTTTCAAATTTACACCTAAAAATCCATATCATGGCTTATTTTTTGCGCCACCAATTCTACTTTGTAATGACGTCAGTCATTTTGCCCAAAAATCTATGGTGAAGCGGGAAAAAAAATCATTGTGCGACAAAATTGAAAAAAAAAACGCTGTTTTGTAACTTTTGGGGGCTTCCGTTTCTACGTAGTACATTTTTCGGTAAAAATGACACCTGATATGTATTCTGTAGGTCCATACGATTAAAATGATCCCCTACTTATATAGGTTTGATTTTGTTGGACTTCTGGAAAAAATCATAACTCCATGCAGGAAAATTAATACGTTTAAAATTGTCATCTTCTGACCCCTATAACTTTTTTATTTTTCCGTGTATGGGGCGGTATGAGCGCTCATTTTTTGCGCCGTGATCTGAAGTTTTTAACGGTACCATTTTTGCATTGATAGGGCTTATTGATCACTTTTTATTCATTTTTAAATGATATAAAAAGTGACCAAAAATGCACTATTTTGGACTTTGGAATTTTTTTGCACGCACGCCATTGACCGAGCGGTTTAATTAGTTATATATTTTTATAATTCGGACATTTCCGCACGCGGTGATACCACATATGTTTATTTTTATTTTTATTTACACTGTGGTTTTTTTTTATTGGAAAAGGGGGGTGATTCAAACTTTTAATAGGGGAGGAGTTAAATGATCTTTATTCACTTTTTTTTTTCACTTTTTTTTTGCAGTGTTCTAGCTCCCATAGGGACCTATAACACTGCACACACTGATCTTCTATGTTGATCACTGGTTTCTCATAAGAAACCAGTGATCAACGATTCTGCCGGATGACTGCTCATGCCTGGATCTCAGGCACTGAGCAGTCATTCGGCGATCGGACAGCGAGGAGGCAGGAAGGGGCCCTCCCGCTGTCCTGTCAGCTGTTCGGGATGCCGCGATTAGCTGCGGCTATCCCGAACAGCCCGACTGAGCTAGCCGGGAACTTTCACTTTCTCTTTTAGCCGCGCGGCTCAGCTTTGAGCGCGCGGCTAAAGGGTTAATAGCGCGCGGCGCCGCGATCGGCGCTGCGCGCTATTAGAGGCGGGTCCCGGCGTCACTATGACGCCGGGCCCGCCATGATATGACGGGGGGTTACTGTGTAACCCCGCGTTATATCAGAAGAGCAGGACCAAGGACGTACCGGTACGTCCTTGGTCCTTAAGGGGTTAATCACAGTATTGTATCTTCAACATCAAAGAAAGAAAAGACACATGCCAAATGCTTCAATGCCGTGGTCTCTTTATTACTTCATGCGGGATAGACAGTGGAGGGAGAGGGAGGGTGGATGGGTGCTTCGGTGAAACTATGGACAACGATCCGTATCACGCTGATCCGTGCTTCATCAGGCCCTACGTCACAGGACTAGAGGGAGTGTTTTAACATCACCATCAACACATGGAAGACGCAGACATACACGTGGATCGGGATTGGGAAGACCAAATATGCAGGAATACAAAATGCAAATGATGATAAAAACAATACATCTCAATTGCAAATCAAGTAGACACATCACAGTAGCTTTTATATAAATGCCCCCATTTCATTACATTCATTCAGGCCCAATGGGTAAAGAGAATCCATCTAGATTCCTGCAATAGCAAATGTTGATGCATATCTCCGCCATTTGGAGACTGTTCAATCCTTTCCAGAACCATAAACTTTAATGCTTTCAGATTGGCATCATGGTTTTCACACATATGTTGAATGAACCTAGTGCTCCGTCTTTTCTTTCTTTGATTTGGAATATATAAATCTATGATAAATAACTATGATTGTCTGAACATGGACCAAGAACAGGATACATAGAACTAATACGAACTAGATACAAAACAAGCTGACTCCTATGTTAGAGACAAAGAGAAGATCAGAAAACGGAACTAACACTGGGAGGAACCGGATAAAACTACAAATCCAAACTCCAAACATGGAGGGACACACAAACACTCTAAGACAAGCAGGTCTGAACAGGGGTCAAGATACAAGACTCACAGAAGCAGATGTGAACACACAACAACACAGAATACTAAGCAAGATACAAACGGCACAGACTAAATCCAACCAGGCACACATAATAGCACGAATATCCGAATATATAACAGGACTAAAAGCAAAACAGGACAGAAAGCTATAGCAAACACAAAGTGCACGTGCACACACAAAGGCAAAGTGCAGAGTGAATTTAGACAAAGACAAGGTGAGACTAAAGCTCAGATCAAATCAGCAGCGCAGGCCACAAAGGCTGGAGGCCTGAAATCACCTCACCGAGGCAGGGGCGGCCTGACAACACTCAGGGCTAAAAAAAAAAAAAGAAAAACAAGGGCCACCTGCTAGTCTCCATCGCTGGTCACACTTCTGCCACGCCCCTATTCCACCTAAATACCCCACCACCCCTACACACAAAATAAACTAAAATATATAAATATATGTATATATATTTTCATGACTATGAATATTGTAGATTCACACTGAAGGCATCAAAACTATGAATTAACACATGTGGAATTATATATATATATATATATATATATATATATATATATATATATATATATATATATAGTGTGAGAATCTGTCATCCTGTAGGTTCTATCCACCTTTTGCTGTGATTCCTGCTTTGCACACTCATTCTCCTGATGAGCTGTAGTCACCTGAAATGGTCTCCACCAGTCTTGAAGGAGTTCCCATGATGCTTAGCACTTGTTGACTCTTTTGCCTTCACTCTGCTGTCCGGCTCACCCCAAACCATCTGGATTGGGTTCAGGTCCGGTGACTGTGGAGTTCAGGTCATCTGGCAGTGCAGCACCCATCACTCTCCTTCTTGGTCAAATAGCCCTTACACAGCCTGGAGGAATTTGGGGTCATTGTCCTGTTGAAAAATAAATGATGGTCCAACTAAATGCAAACCGGATGGAATAGCATGCCACTGCAAGCCATGTGGTAGCCATGCTGGTTCAGTATGCCTTCAATTTTGAATAAATCCCCAACAGTGTCACCAGCAAAGCCCCCCACACCATCACACCTCCTCCCCCACACCATCACACCTCCTCCTCCACACCATCACACCTCCTCCCTTACACCATCACACCTCCTCCTCCACACCATCACACCTCCTCCTCCTCCACACCATCACACCTCCTCCTCCACACCATCACACCTCCTCCCTTACACCATCACACCTCCTCCTCCACACCATCACACCTCCTCCTCCACACCAGCACACCTCCTTTAGGGGAATTATTAGGTCGGGTGATGCTACAGAGTGTTTGGGAATTGATACACTCTATAATTAGATTGTTCAGCCGTTGCCGCAAGGCTCGGGCCTAACTCACTGCGTTAGTCGCTGCGCAGATCCTTCTCTCATGACAGCCCACGAGGTAAGAAAGAGAAACATGGCTGCCGCTCCCTTATATGGGCAGGGGGCGGGGCGAATATGATTGGTCCGAACATCTGCCATTCACCATTACATAGTGTAATGGGATTGCTTACGTCACAGGGCCTCCAAAGGTCCTTAAGCTTAATACCATAGAGTTCACCTAGTCACATGACCCGCAGGTCCTGCAACGCTATGGAAACAAGTAATTAACCATTTATTTACATATGTGTTATCCTATTTACATTAAGCTTTGCATAAATTACTGATTTATACACCAGAATAGAGGCGACTAGGGATAGACTGGATGACATGGATCCCTACATCCTAGGGACTCTGGCTATGGGGACCCATACATAAATAAGTAGCGTATAGAATGTGGTACTGGGACACCACATATATACATTTATATATACTGCTCAAAAATATTAAGGGAACACTTAAACAACACAATGTAACTCCAAGTCAATGACACTTCTGTGAAATCCCACTGTCCACTCAGGAAGAACACTGATTGACCATCAATTTCACATGGAACAGACAACAGGTGGAAATTATAGGCAATTAGGAAGACGCCCCCAATAATGGAGTGGTTCTGCAGGTAGTGGTCACGCCCCCTCCCAAGGGCTTGCATTGAGGGGGCGGGGTGTGATGTCATTAGGGGGCGGGGCTATGACATCACAAGCGCCCGGCGCCAGCTCCAGCATTCGGAACAGTTTGTTCCAAACGCTGAGCAGTGGAGTACCCCTTTAAGTATAGGCAGCAGAGTTCCGCCACAGTAGGTATAGGCAGCAGAGTTCACCCTCCCCTAGACCCAACACCCCCCTCCCCCTGCAGCCTCCCCCCTCTGCTCTGTCTGCAGTTGGACATATATATTATTCATCCCTGCCCCTTTGGCTAACCCCGCCCCCTAACAGAATTATCTTTCATGTGTTTTCTGCAGGATTTCAGGAACATGTAGAAAATCTTCTACACTAACAAACACTATGATTACCTCCTGTTTACTTTTATCATGTATTTCTAGGTATAGGGTTTTTTTAGGGCAATAAACCATTTTTCCATTACCCTTTACTTACCTTGCATCATTTTGCATATTATTACAATGTATCACTGCTCTTCTTTTTCCTCTATTTCATATACTACACAGTTTTTCTGACATCGTAAGTAAATCTGTTTTATTTTAGACACATTCACCTGGCGTTCATGAGGACGGGGAGGGGGATATATATTATTTATGGAGTAAATATATTCAGCACATATTTATGTAAAGCAATAAGGGGATGTAGACCCCAGTCCATCAAATTGCCACCACTCAGAAGTGAACATAAAGGACACAAATGTAAGTTCAACCCTTCATCGGAGAACTACACGATGCAGAACATAAATTGCGCACCAGCTTTTCTATAACCATATTATTTCATGATCTTTTTAGAGAAGGAAAAGCCCAAGGCAAGAAAAATATCTACGTAAATATGAATTTTCTTGTTTTCTTATTGTGCCGTCTTTGAAGAAGCGAATACATTTATTTGTACAGAATGGCGTAGCCGTAGCATGATGGATGTGTGGCACACTTCATCTGCTCCATTATGACAATAAATTACAACAGTAATCTGTTCTGAACATTATACAGCGGCACAACTTGCTCCTTAAGTCAGTCGACTGCCATCAGATTCATGCGGCACATACACAATGAAGACCGGGAGCCCGAGCCACGCTTCATATTCACCATGCATAGGAAAGCACTTAAGTGTCGGTATTATGTAAGACCCTCAAGGTTAGACCCTTACCTTATTAATTCTTATTTGGGATGCATTTCGAAGGTTTTATATTTGATCTGGAGTACGTAGGAACAGTTTCATGAATTTGAAATAGGAGACAAAAGTATTTATCAGGCATGGGAAGAATAAACGAGCAGACAGAATGGAACCGATTCTCCACCGGCCACGCACGTAAGTCACTGAGACCCTTATCTGTGGAGAGTTCCAATCTCTTACATTAACCAATTCCCAACCTATGATATACATGTACCCCATGGGTTGGGTGAACAGACATGACGTGGGCCCGGAGGTCAGGTACTTGTCACGCAGATTCTCATTGCTATCAGCAGCTGAGGTCTTCCGGTAATGACGGACATCTGAGATCGCTCCAATGTCTGTCAATTAACTGGTAAATCTATACAGATCACAGCATTTCACCAGTTGCTGTCTCTGGACGAGCCGGCTTGACCTAAGATGGCAAGTGGTGTATGGCGCGGGCTCCTGACTCCAGCTCCTGGCTCCTGATTCCTGTAGCTGGGGGCTGCTGTTAATAGCCAACGTGCAGCAATTGCCGCACCTGGCTATTAACCCTTTAGATCGCCAATGTCAAAGCTGACAGCAGAGTCTAAAAGGACCTTTAACCTGTCCTTGGTGGTCCAGTGGGTTGGATCGCCCCCCAGCAGGGCAATCCACTGTGTAGGTAGCCGGAGGGCTCACTTCTGCTTCCTTGCTGGCTGCGGCTTTGAGATTGATAAAGCCTGAATTGATAAAGCCTGAATCTAATGATTCATCCTAAAAGTCCCCAAAGGGGACTAATAAAATGCATAAAGTAAATTAAAGTAATTTAAAGTTTAAAAAACACACATTAACCCCTTCCATATTTAAAGTTTGAATCACCCCACCTTTTTCCAAATCCCATATAAAAATATGTAAATATAATAAAAATAAACATATGTGGTGTCCTCGCGTGCGTTAAAGTCAGAACTACAAAAATATAATGTTAATTAAACTGCACGGTCAATGGCATACACATAAAAAAAATGCCAAAGTCCAAAATTGCTAATTTGTCACTTTGTATACCATAAGAAAGTGATCAAAAAGTCTCATTAAAACAAAAATGGTACCGATAAAACTACAGACCATGGTGCACAAAAAGAAGAAAAAAAAACCTCATATAGCCCTGTAAGCGGTAAAATAAAAGTTATAGGGGTCAGAAGATGACAATTTTAAATATTGGATGCTTTTAGACTCTGCTATCATGTGCAATCCAATTGTCATATAGATGGATTTATTCCTGTAAATGTGTCCCTTTAGCTAAAAAGGGTTTTCTGCCATTTTGCCAAAAATAGAAAATAAAAACTATACTTACCTAACCGTCCCTGCTGGTCCCATTTGTCTCTGTCCGGTTCCCAGGTGTCCTGTCTTCTTCCAGCTTCTGAGATTGGCACTCTGTGCAGGACCTGCGAACTTAGCCAATCACTGGCCGTGACGGGACACAACTGCGGCCAATGATTGGCTGAGATGGCAGGTCATGGAAGCAGCAAAAAGACAGAAGATCGGAAGATTGGACAGAGGCAAAAAGGAGCTGTGGGGGACTGTGGTTGGCAAAGTCTTGTTTTTTTCTATTTTTTCCATCAGAAGAGTATACATTTTTTTTACAAAATTCTGTCTTTAAACTTGGAACTGGGCCCCATTACACCATGGCCATCTCTACTGAGTACTGCTTTTTTCGGTTTCTTATCTGTCTCATAACATTTCCGTCATAAAAAAGATCTCCGGGATATAAAACCTTATCCCCTATCCTAGGGTTTTATATCCTGGAGGTGTTCAAACCCCCTGTGATCGGAGCCCCCACAATCTGACACCTATCCCCAATCCTTTAACTTTATTTCAAAGCAATCTGCACTAATTTCCTACCACTTTTTTCATAGCTGCCCCTAATGGCGGTGGGATCCCATAGCAAGAGGGCTCCCATAACAGGAGAGCTCCCATAACAGGAGGACCCCCATAACAGGAGAGCTCCCATAACAGGAGGACCCCCATAACAGGAGAGCTCCCATAACAGGAGGACCCCCGTAACAGAAGAGGCTCTTAGTAATTGTTACATCTATCCATGATATGTAACATTGAACTTTCAAATACAATACAAGATTTAACTATTCAGCCAATATTTGAGGTGGAGTTAACTGCACCTATACGTGTAATCTGGGCCGCAGCTATTAGGGAACGTCTCTTAATATTCGTGTCAGTGCAGATACATCCACAATTTATCGCATACTTGCACATCATTTCTCCTCCGCACTCTCTTATCTTTAATTTTCTGAGTCAGCTTTCTAGGTTCTTCTTGGCCGCTTTACATCTGACATTAATATTAGTCTAACAAGTCGGACTTCGTCAAAACGGCTCCCAGAATCCCTCTGTCATTATTAAGGGCTGACAGCGCCGTTCTGCTAAATTTCCTTTTTTTAAATTTTCATTTAGGGATCTCCAGGAAACCATAGAACAGCTCAAAATGTTCCAACAACTACGACATTTCTGAAAGGAAAGTAAAAATAAATGGTAATATTTGTTACCAGAACTAAAATTAATAAGAAGAAAATTGTGTAATTACAGAAAAAACTACTAGAAATATAATATAAAAACATAGACAAATGAGAATGTATACTTCATGATACTCTCATATGGGGGCAGTATTATAGTAGTTATATTCTTGTATATAGGAGCAGTATTATAGTAGTTATATTCTTGTATATAGGAGCAGTATTATAGTAGTTATATTCTTGTATATAGGAGCAGTATTATAGTAGTTATATTCTTGTATATAGGAACAGTATTATAGTAGTTATATTCTTGTATAGAGGAGCAGTATTATAGTAGTTATATTCTTGTATATAGGAGTAGTATTATAGTAGTTATATTCTTGTATATAGGAGCAGTATTATAGTAGTTATGTTCTTGTATATAGGAGCAGTATTATAGTAGTTATATTCTTGTATATAGGAGCAGTATTATAGTAGTTATATTCTTGTATATAGGAGCAGTATTATAGTAGTTATATTCTTGTATATAGGAGCAGTATTATAGTAGTTATATTCTTGTATATAGGAACAGTATTATAGTAGTTATATTCTTGTATAGAGGAGCAGTATTATAGTAGTTATATTCTTGTATATAGGAGTAGTATTATAGTAGTTATATTCTTGTATATAGGAGCAGTATTATAGTAGTTATGTTCTTGTATATAGGAGCAGTATTATAGTAGTTATATTCTTGTATATAGGAGCAGTATTATAGTAGTTATATTCTTGTATATAGGAGGCAGTATTATAGTAGTTATATTCTTGTATATAGGAGCAGTATTATAGTAGTTATATTCTTATATATAGGAGCAGTATTATAGAAGTTATATTCTTGTATATAGGAGGCAGTATTATAGTAGTTATATTCTTGTATATAGGAGCAGTATTATAGTAGTTATATTCTTGTATATAGAAGCAGTATTATAGTAGTTATATTCTTGTATATAGGAGCAGTATTATAGTAGTTATATTCTTGTATATAGAAGCAGTATTATAGTAGTTATATTCTTGTATATAAGAGCAGTATTATAGTAGTTATATTCTTGTATATAGAAGCAGTATTATAGTAGTTATGTTCTTGTATATAGGAGCAGTATTATAGTAGTTATATTCTTGTATATAGAAGCAGTATTATAGTAGTTATATTCTTGTATATAGGAGGCAGTATTATAGTAGTTATATTCTTGTATATAGGAGCAGTATTATAGTAGTTATATTCTTGTATATAGGAGCAGTATTATAGTAGTTATATTCTTGTATATAGAAGGCAGTATTATAGTAGTTATATTCTTGTATATAGGAGCAGTATTATAGTAGTTATATTCTTGTATATAGGAGCAGTATTATAGTAGTTATATTCTTGTATATATAGGAGCAGTATTATAGTAGTTATATTCTTGTATATAGGAGCAGTATTATAGTAGTTATATTCATGTATACAGAAGCAGTATTATAGTAGTTATATTCTTGTATATAGGAGCAGTATTATGGTAGTTATATTCTTGTATATAGGAGCAGTATTATAGTAGTTATATTCTTGCATATAGAAGCAGTATTATAGTAGTTATGTTCTTGTATATAGGAGCAGTATTATAGTAGTTATATTCTTGTATATAGGAGCAGTATTATAGTAGTTATATTCTTGTATATAGGAGGCAGTGTTATAGTAGTTATATTCTTGTATATAGGAGCAGTATTATAGTAGTTATATTCTTATATATAGGAGCAGTATTATAGAAGTTATATTCTTGTATATAGGAGGGAGTATTATAGTAGTTATATTCTTGTATATAGGAGCAGTATTATAGTAGTTATATTCTTGTATATAGGAGCAGTATTATAGTAGTTATATTCTTGTATATAGAAGCAGTATTATAGTAGTTATATTCTGGTATATTAGAGCAGTATTATAGTAGTTATATTCTTGTATATAGAGAACAGTATTATAGTAGTTATATTCTTGTATATAGGAGGCAGTATTATAGTAGTTATATTCTTGTATATAGAGAACAGTGTTATAGTAGTTATATTCTTGTATATAGGAGCAGTATTATAGTAGTTATATTCCTGTATATAGGAGCAGTATTATACTAGTTATATTCTTGTATATAGGAGCAGTATTATAGTAGTTATATTCTTGTATATATAAGCAGTATTATAGTAGTTATATTCTTGAAAATAGAAGCATTATTATACTAGATATATTCTTGTATATAGGAGCAGTATTATAGTAGTTATATTCTTGTATATAGGAGCAGTATTATAGTATTTATATTCTTGTATATAGGAGCAGTATTATAGTAGTTATATTCTTGTATATAGGAGCAGTATTATAGTAGTTATATTCTTGTATATAGCCGACAGTATTATAGTAATTATATTCTTGTATATAGGAGACAGAATTATAGTAGTTATATTCTTGTATATAGGAACAGAATTATAGTAGTTATATTATTGTATATAGGAGCAGTATTATAGTAGTTGTATTCTTGTATATAGGAGCAGTATTATAGTAGATATATTCTTGTATATAGGAGCAGTATTATAGTAGTTATATTCTTGTATTTAGGGAGCAGAATTATAGTAGTTATATTCTTGTTTATAGGCGACAGTATTATAGTAGTTATATTCTTGTATATAGGAGGCAGTATTATAGTAGTTATATTCTTGTATATAGGAACCGAATTATAGTAGTTACATTATTGTATATGGGAGCAGTATTATAGTGGTTGTATTCTTGTATATAAGAGCAGTATTATAGTAGATATATTCTTGTATATAGGAGCAGTATTACAGTAGTTATATTCTTGTATATAGGGAGCAGTATTATAGTAGTTATATTCTTGTATATAGGAACTGTATTATAGTAGTTATATTCTTGTATATAGGAGCAGTATTATGGTAGTTATATTCTTGTATATAGGCGACAGTATTATAGTGGTTATATTCTTTTATATAGGAGCAGTATTATAGCAGTTATATTCTTGTATATAGGAGCAGTATTATAGTAGTTATATTCTTTTATATAGTCGACAGTATTATAGTGGTTATATTCTTGTATATAGGCGACAGTATTATAGTAGTTATATTCTTGTATATAGGAGCAGTATTATAATAGTTATATTCTTGTATGTAGGCGATAGTATTATAGTGGTTATATTCTTGTATATAGGAGCAGTATTATATTAGTTATATTCTTGTATATAGGAGCAGTATTATAGTAGTTATATTCTTGTATATATAGGAGCAGTATTATAGTAGTTATATTCTTGTATATAGGAGCAGTATTATAGTAGTTATATCCTTGTATATAGGAGCAGTATTGTAGCAGTTGTATTCTTGCATATAGCAGCAGTATTATAGTAGGTATATTCTTGTATATAGGAGCAGTATTATAGTAGTTATATTATTGTATATAGGAGGAAGTATTATAGTAGTTATATTCTTGTATATAGGAGCAGTATTATAGTAGATATATTCTATTATATAGGAGCAGTATTATAGTAGTTATATTCTTGTATATAGGAGCAGTATTATAGTAGTTATATTCTTGTATATAGGAGCAGTATTATGGTAGTTATATTCTTGTATATAGGAGCAGTATTATAGTAGTTATAAAAAATGTGGAGAGTAGATAGAGAGATGGGACCGCACCGCGGCCACCCACAATGTCTGGGAGTGTGTTCACTATGACAGGGGATGTCAGCGGTATGGTGCGGGGTGGTGCAAAAAAGTAGCAATAAACAATGTCCAAAATAGCAAAAGGAGAAAAAAGTTGCTTTTGCACTCACCCTTCTAGCGCTAGTTCACTGTGTCACTGAGTTAGTCCATGTACGGCCGGCCGCTGCACGGGAGAGGATTTGGAGAGATCGCTGCAGCCGGAGCTGAGCGGTGACAGCTACGAGCTTGTTTCGCGGTTAAAACCGCTTCTTTGGGCCTCACCTCGTGTCTGTCCGAGCGCATCCTTTATCTGGGCGCTTCTATGATGTCATCCTCGGTAGGAGGAGACTAGTGTTACCTGTTCAGGTACGTGATTGACATTCACACAATTTTTTTAAAGTGAATAAAAACAATGAAGATGCAATATGAATATAGCAGTGTACAAGGGGGGAGTGAGATAAATTCAAACAAAGGGGGAAATTTTATGCACACGTGGATTGCAGAATTAGTTTGTGTCAGTGTACGGGGCGTCATACACTGGAGCTCACAGAAATACTGTAAGCTCATTGCGATCATTAAGCCCCAAAATGCCCATAGCATCGGTCTTAATGATCCAATGTGCCTCTCGCTGTCGGAGGACTTTCTCTCTGGCTGTACCCCCGGTGGCTATTTTTTCTAAGCCGCAGAAAATCAGTGTTTTTTTGTCACTGTTGTGATGAACCTTCATATGCTCGATTAGTCTGGCCGAGCCGATCCCTGTTTTTAGGGACCGTTTGTGCTCCCTGAATCTAGAAAAAGTCAGCGTTTGGTGGACCCTATATAATACCTTTTACAGGGACATAGGATCGCATATATGACCCATTCTGATCTGCAGAAAATAAAGTCATGTATAGAAATGTCACAGTTTCCCAATTTTATGTAGGCGCCTCTGTACATCTGGGGGCAGTGAATACATGTCCCACATTTGTAGTTTCCTTTTAATTCGTTTTTCGCCATCCAGTTCTCACCAGGTTTTTTGCTGGAGAAAGAGGAGGAGACTAATTGGTTTTTCAGACTTTCACTCCTGCGGAAAGTGACCAGCGGTTTTTTCATTGCGGCTTTTTGTAGGACAGGATCTCTTTCGAGAATGTGCCAATTATTGAGAAGAGCTTTTCTGATGATATTGGCAAGAGGGTTATGTTGAAAGGAACAAACAAATCTTTGCTCTTCAATGTCTTTATCTGTTTTTGCGGACGTGGCATGTTTTTTATTTTTCTTATGTTTTTTGTTGATCAAGTCACTGCGGGGGATCTTTTTCACTCTCTCCAGAGCTTCTTTTAGTAACCTAGGAGGATAACCTCTTTCTTGGAATCTGCTGGTGAGTTCATCAGCATGTTTTATGAAGCCATCTTCTGTACTGTTAATCTTTTTATCCGGAGATATTGGCTGTATGGTAGAGCATTTTTTGTGTGCTGAGGATGATAACTTTGGTAGTGGAGATACGAGTTGGTAGCTGTTTCTTTTCTCCAATGAGGATTTCTACGTCCAGAAATTCAATTTTTTCAGCTGAAAATTTACTGGTGAAGAACATGTTTATCCTGTTATGATTATTTAGGTACTGCACAAACTCGTTGAATTCAGATTCTTCGCCTTCCCATGCAATAAACACATCATCCACAAATCGACTGTACAATTTTATATGCCCGATAGCAGTTATATTCTTGTATATAGGAGCAGTATTATAGTAGTTATATTCTTGTATATAGGAGCAGTATTATAGTAATTATATTCTTGTATATAGGAGCAGTATTATAGTAGTTATATTCTTGTATATAGGAGCAGTATTATATTAGTTATATTCTTGTATATAGGAGCAGTATTATAGTAGTTATATTCTTGTATATAGGAGCAGTATTCTAGTAGTTATATTCTTGTATATAGGAGCAGTATTATAGTAGTTATATTCTTGTATATAGGAGCAGAATTATAGTAGTTATATTCTTGTATATAGGAGCAGTATTATAGTAGTTATATTCTTGTATATAGGAGCAGAATTATAGTAGTTATATTCTTGTATATAGGAGGCAGTATTATAGTAGTTATATTCTTGTATATAGGAGCAGTATTATAGTAGTTATATTCTTGTATATAGGAGCAGTATTATAGTAGATATATTCTTCTATATAGGAGCAGTAATATAGTAGTTATATTCTTGTATATAGGAGCAGTATTATAGTAGTTATATTATTGTATATAGGAGCAGTATTATAGTAGTTCTATTCTTGTATATAGGAGACAGTATTATAGTAGTTATATTCTTATATATAAGGGCAGTATTATAGTAGTTATATTCTTGTATATAGGAGCAGTATTATAGTAGTTATATTCTTGTATATAGGAGCAGTATTATAGTAGTTATATTCTTGTATATAGGAGCAGTATTATAGTAGATATATTCTTCTATATAGGAGCAGTAATATAGTAGTTATATTCTTGTATATAGGAGCAGTATTATAGTAGTTATATTATTGTATATAGGAGCAGTATTATAGTAGTTCTATTCTTGTATATAGGAGACAGTATTATAGTAGTTATATTCTTATATATAAGGGCAGTATTATAGTAGTTAAATTCTTGTATATAGGAGCAGTATTATAGTAGTTATATTCTTGTTGTCACGATGCCGGCTGGCAGGTAGTGGATCCTCTGTGCCAGAGAGGGATTGGCGTGGACCGTGCTAGTGGATCGGTTCTAAGTCACTACTGGTTTTCACCAGAGCCCGCCGCAAAGCGGGATGGTCTTGCTGCGGCGGTAGTGACCAGGTCGTATCCACTAGCAACGGCTCAACCTCTCTGGCTGCTGAAGATAGGCGCGGTACAAGGGAGTAGACAGAAGCAAGGTCGGACGTAGCAGAAGGTCGGGGCAGGCAGCAAGGATCGTAGTCAGGGGCAACGGCAGGAGGTCTGGAACACAGGCTAGGAACATACAAGGAACGCTTTCACTGGCACAATGGCAACAAGATCCGGCAGGGAAGTGCAGGGGAAGTGAGGTGATATAGGGAAGTGCACAGGTGAAGACACTAATTGGAATCACTGCGCCAATCAGCGGCGCAGTGGCCCTTTAAATCGCAAAGACCCGGCGCGCGCGCGCCCTAGGGAGCGGGGCCGCGCGCGCCGGGACAGGACCGAGGGAGAGCGAGTCAGGTACGGGAGCCGGGGTGCGCATCGCGAGCGGGCGCTACCCGCATCGTGAATCGCATCCCGGCTGGCAGCAGAATCGCAGCGCCCCGGGTCAGTGGATCTGACCGGAGCGCTGCAGCGGAGAGAGTGTAGCGAGCGCTCCGGGGAGGAGCGGGGACCCGGAGCGCTCGGCGTAACAGTACCCCCCCCCTTGGGTCTCCCCCTCTTTTTAGGGCCTGAGAACCTGAGGAGCAGACTTTTATCTAGGATGTTGTCCTCAGGTTCCCAGGATCTCTCTTCAGGACCACAACCCTCCCAGTCCACTAAAAAAAAAGTTTTCCCTCTGACCTTTTTAGAGGCTAAGATCTCTTTGACAGAGAAGATGTCCGAGGAGCCGGAAACAGGAGTGGGAGGAACAGATTTGGGAGAAAAACGGTTGAGGATGAGTGGTTTAAGAAGAGAGACGTGAAAGGCATTAGGGATACGAAGAGAAGGAGGAAGAAGAAGTTTGTAAGAGACAGGAATAATTTGACACAAACTTTTGAAAGGACCAAGATAGCGTGGTCCCAACTTGTAGCTAGGGACACGGAAGCGGACATATTTAGCGGAGAGCCATACCTTGTCTCCAGGGGAAAAAACGGGAGGAGCTCTTCTTTTCTTATCCGCGAACCTCTTCATGCGTGAAGAAGCCTGTAAGAGAGAATTTTGGGTCTCTCTCCATATAATGGAAAGGTCACGAGAAATTTCATCCACAGCGGGCAGACCAGAGGGCAAGGGGGTAGGGAGGGGGGGAAGAGGGTGACGGCCGTACACCACGAAAAATGGGGATTTGGAGGAAGATTCAGAGACTCTGAAGTTATACGAGAATTCGGCCCATGGAAGGAGATCTGCCCAGTCATCCTGGCGGGAGGAAACAAAATGTCGCAAATAATCACCCAAGACTTGGTTAATTCTTTCTACTTGTCCATTGGACTGGGGATGATATGCAGAAGAAAAATTTAATTTAATCTTGAGTTGTTTACAGAGAGCCCTCCAGAATTTAGACACAAATTGGACGCCTCTATCCGAGACGATCTGCGTAGGCAACCCGTGAAGACGAAAAATGTGTACAAAAAATTGTTTAGCCAACTGAGGCGCTGAAGGAAGACCAGGAAGAGGGATGAAATGTGCCATTTTGGAGAATCGATCAACGACCACCCAAATAACAGTGTTGCCACGGGAAGGGGGTAAATCAGTAATAAAATCCATACCAATCAGAGACCAAGGCTGTTCGGGGACAGGCAGGGGATGAAGAAAACCAGCGGGCTTCTGGCGAGGAGTCTTATCCCGGGCACAGATAGTGCAGGCTCGCACAAAGTCCACAACATCCGTCTCCAGAGTCGGCCACCAATAGAAGCGGGAGATGAGTTGCACAGATTTCTTGATGCCCCCATGACCAGCGAGATGGGAGGAGTGACCCCATTTGAGGATTCCGAGGCGTTGGCGTGGAGAAACAAAGGTCTTTCCTGGAGGAGTTTGCCTGATGGAGGCTGGAGAAGTGGAGATCAGGCAGTCAGGTGGAATGATGTGTTGCGGAGAGAGTTCAACTTCTGAGGCATCCGAGGAACGAGAGAGAGCATCGGCCCTAATGTTCTTATCGGCAGGACGAAAGTGAATCTCAAAATTAAATCGGGCAAAGAACAGAGACCACCGGGCCTGGCGAGGATTCAGCCGTTGGGCAGACTGGAGGTAGGAGAGGTTCTTGTGGTCGGTGTAAATAATAACTGGAAATCTTGATCCCTCCAGCAGATGCCTCCATTCCTCAAGTGCTAATTTAATGGCTAGAAGCTCTCGATCCCCGATGGAGTAGTTCCTCTCCGCCGGAGAGAAGGTCCTAGAAAAAAACCCACAAGTGACAGCATGCCCGGAAGAATTTTTTTGTAAAAGAACAGCTCCAGCTCCCACTGAGGAGGCATCAACCTCCAATAGGAAGGGTTTGGAAGGGTCAGGTCTGGAGAGCACGGGAGCCGAAGAAAAGGCAGACTTGAGTCGTTTAAAGGCGTCTTCCGCTTGAGGAGGCCACGACTTGGGATCGGCATTTTTTTTGGTTAAAGCCACGATAGGAGCCACAACGGTAGAAAAATGTGGAATAAATTGCCTGTAATAATTGGCGAACCCCAAAAAGCGTTGGATAGCACGGAGTCCGGAGGGGCGTGGCCAATCTAAGACGGCAGAGAGTTTGTCTGGATCCATTTGTAGTCCCTGGCCAGAGACCAAATATCCTAGAAAAGGAAGAGATTGGCATTCAAACAGACATTTCTCAATTTTGGCATAGAGTTGATTGTCACGAAGTCTCTGAAGAACCATACGGACATGCTGGCGGTGTTCTTCTAGATTGGCAGAAAAAATTAGGATATCGTCCAGATATACAACAACACAGGAGTATAACAGATCACGAAAAATTTCATTGACAAAGTCTTGGAAGACAGCAGGGGCGTTGCACAGGCCAAAGGGCATGACCAGATACTCAAAGTGTCCATCTCTGGTGTTAAACGCCGTTTTCCACTCATCCCCCTCTCTGATGCGGATGAGGTTATAGGCGCCTCTTAAGTCCAATTTAGTAAAGATGTGGGCACCTTGGAGGCGATCAAAGAGTTCAGAGATGAGGGGTAGGGGGTAGCGGTTCTTAACCGTGATTTTATTAAGACCGCGGTAGTCAATGCAAGGACGTAGGGAGCCATCTTTTTTGGACACAAAGAAAAATCCAGCTCCGGCAGGAGAGGAGGATTTACGGATAAAGCCCTTTTTTAAATTTTCCTGGACATACTCAGACATGGCAAGAGTCTCTGGGGCAGAGAGAGGATAAATTCTGCCCCGGGGTGGAGTAGTACCCGGGAGGAGGTCGATAGGGCAATCATAAGGCCTGTGAGGAGGTAGAGTCTCAGCTTGTTTTTTGCAGAAAACATCCGCGAAGTCCATATAGGCCTTAGGGAGACCGGTTACTGAGGGAACCACAGAGTCACGGCAAGGGTTACTGGGAACCGGTCTTAGACAGTCCTTGGAACAAGAGGGCCCCCAACTCTTGATCTCCCCCGTGGACCAATCCAGGGTTGGGGAATGAAGTTGAAGCCAGGGAAGTCCAAGGAGAATTTCCGAGGTGCAATTGGGGAGGACCAAAAGTTCAATCCTCTCGTGATGAGATCCGATGCTCATTAGAAGGGGCTCCGTGCGGAAGCGTATGGTACAGTCCAATCTTTCATTGTTTACACAATTGATGTAAAGGGGTCTGGCGAGACTGGTCACTGGGATGTTGAACCTGTTGACGAGAGAGGCCAAAATAAAATTTCCTGCAGATCCAGAGTCCAAGAAGGCCACGGTAGAGAAGGAGAAGGCAGAGGCAGACATCCGCACAGGCACAGTAAGACGTGGAGAAGCAGAGTAGACATCAAGGACTGTCTCTCCTTTGTGCGGAGTCAGCGGACGTCTTTCCAGGTGGGGAGGACGGATAGGACAATCCCTCAGGAAGTGTTCGGTACTAGCACAGTACAGGCAGAGGTTCTCCATGCGGCGTCGTGTCCTCTCTTGAGGTGTCAGGCGAGACCGGTCGACCTGCATAGCCTCCACGGCGGGAGGCACAGGAACAGATTGCAGGGGACCAGAGGAGAGAGGAGCCGAGGAGAAGAAACGCCTCGTGCGAACAGAGTCCATATCTTGGCGGAGCTCCTGACGCCTTTCGGAAAAACGCATGTCAATGCGAGTGGCTAGGTGAATAAGTTCATGTAGATTAGCAGGAATTTCTCGTGCGGCCAGAACATCTTTAATGTTGCTGGATAGGCCTTTTTTAAAGGTCGCGCAGAGGGCCTCATTATTCCAGGACAATTCTGAAGCAAGAGTACGGAATTGTACGGCATACTCGCCAACGGAAGAATTACCCTGGACCAGGTTCAACAGGGCAGTCTCAGCAGAAGAGGCTCGGGCAGGTTCCTCAAAGACACTTCGGACTTCCGAGAAGAAGGAGTGTACAGAGGCAGTGACAGGATCATTGCGGTCCCAGAGCGGTGTGGCCCATGACAGGGCTTTTCCGGACAGAAGGCTGACTACGAAAGCCACCTTAGACCTTTCAGTGGGAAACAGGTCCGACATCATCTCCAGATGCAGGGAACATTGGGAAAGAAAGCCACGGCAAAACTTAGAGTCCCCATCAAATTTATCCGGCAAGGATAGGCGTAGCCCAGGAGCGGCCACTCGCTGCGGAGGAGGTGCAGGAGCTGGCGGAGGAGATGACTGCTGAAGCTGTGGTAGTAACTGTTGTAGCATAACGGTCAGTTGAGACAGCTGTTGGCCTTGTTGCGCTATCTGTTGTGACTGCTGGGCGACCACCGTGGTGAGGTCAGCGACAACTGGCAGAGGAACTTCAGCGGGATCCATGGCCGGATCTACTGTCACGATGCCGGCTGGCAGGTAGTGGATCCTCTGTGCCAGAGAGGGATTGGCGTGGACCGTGCTAGTGGATCGGTTCTAAGTCACTACTGGTTTTCACCAGAGCCCGCCGCAAAGCGGGATGGTCTTGCTGCGGCGGTAGTGACCAGGTCGTATCCACTAGCAACGGCTCAACCTCTCTGGCTGCTGAAGATAGGCGCGGTACAAGGGAGTAGACAGAAGCAAGGTCGGACGTAGCAGAAGGTCGGGGCAGGCAGCAAAGATCGTAGTCAGGGGCAACGGCAGGAGGTCTGGAACACAGGCTAGGAACATACAAGGAACGCTTTCACTGGCACAATGGCAACAAGATCCGGCAGGGAAGTGCAGGGGAAGTGAGGTGATATAGGGAAGTGCACAGGTGAAGACACTAATTGGAATCACTGCGCCAATCAGCGGCGCAGTGGCCCTTTAAATCGCAAAGACCCGGCGCGCGCGCGCCCTAGGGAGCGGGGCCGCGCGCGCCGGGACAGGACCGAGGGAGAGCGAGTCAGGTACGGGAGCCGGGGTGCGCATCGCGAGCGGGCGCTACCCGCATCGTGAATCGCATCCCGGCTGGCAGCAGAATCGCAGCGCCCCGGGTCAGTGGATCTGACCGGAGCGCTGCAGCGGAGAGAGTGTAGCGAGCGCTCCGGGGAGGAGCGGGGACCCGGAGCGCTCGGCGTAACACTTGTATATAGGAGCAGTATTATAGTAGTTATATTCTTGTATATAGGAGCAGTATTATAGTAGATATATTCTTCTATATAGGAGCAGTAATATAGTAGTTATATTCTTGTATATAGGAGCAGTATTATAGTAGTTATATTCTTGTATATAGGAGCAGTATTATAGTAGTTATATTCTTGTATATAGGAGCAGTATTATAGCAGTTATATTCTTGTATATAGGAGCAGTATTATAGTAGTTATATTCTTGTATATAGGGGCAGTATTATAGTAGGTATATTCTTGTATATAGAAGCAGTATTATAGTAGTTATATTCTTGTATATAGGAGCAGTATTATAATAGTTATATTCTTGTATATAGGAGCATTATTATAGTAGTTATATTCTTGAATATAGGAGCAGTATTATAGTAGATATATTCCTGTATATAGGAGCAGTATTATAGTAGTTATATTCTTGTATATAGGAGCAGTATTATAGTAGTTATATTCCTGTATATAGGAGCAGTATTATAGTAGTTATATTCTTGTATATAGGAGCAGTATTATAGTAGTTATATTCTTGTATATAGGAGCAGTATTATAGTAGTTTTATTCTTGTATATAGGAGCAGTATTATAGTAGTTATATTCTTGTATATAGGAGCAGTATTATAGTAGTTATATTCTTGTATATAGGAGCAGTATTATAGTAGATATATTCTTGTATATAGGAGACAGTATCTTATTTGTCATATTCTTTTTATAAGGGGAAATATTGTAGTAGTTATAATCTCATATAGACATGAGTAAACAATTCCTTTTAAACAAATTTCACTTCTAATTTAAAAAGAAAATCTAAATGCTTACCACTCACCCTTTACTGGATTTCCTAGTCGGAGTACTGAGGCGTACAGTTTCTGCTTCAGGGAATGGATCACCAATAGTGTAGGGAATCATGGAGAGTACATGCAGGAGCAGGGACTCTTGTCAAACAGCGGTAATCTCCACTCATATCTATGCGGTGAAGCGTTCACTGTAGATTGAGAATTGGACTGTGCAGAGAATATTGTTAAGTAACATTGATTGTTTAGGTCAATAATATGTTTGTACAGGTAAAGTGTAAAGTTTATTTAGGATTTTTTTTTTCATATTATGTCATGAGATGGATATTCAGGTTGAAACATGTTATTTGTTATGTGACCAATACGAAGCTACCTGATTGGGGGGACTGTAAATCGGGAACATTTTCTATACATCCCTATGTGATGTTCCACTTGCTCAGGCCCAAACACAGCGGATCGACATGCATCAACTTTGCTAAGAATGTCCTTTTAAGAATTCACAGCAATGAAACATATTTTGTAAATGTAATGCCCAGTATATAAAACCTTGGCAATTCCTTGTAGCTTAAAGGGATACTCCACCCCTAGACATCTCCTCCCCTATCCAGAGCATAGAGGATAAGATTTCTGATCGCGGGGGTCCCGTAGCTGCGATCTCTGTGCAGCACTCAGCATTTCTTTAGAACGCCGAGTGCAGGAAGCGGGGGTCGTGACGTCATGGTCTCGCCCCTCGTGATGTCACGCCATGCCCCCTCAATGCTAGTTTAGACTTACATAGACTTGAATTGGGGGGCATGGCATGACGTCAGGATGGGCTTGGCCATGATGTCAAGACCCCTGCTGCCCTTCTCCAAACATTGGGAACAAAATGTTCCAAATGCTGGGGCAGCGTAGTAGCCCTTTAAATCCCCTCCAGCTCAAGCTAACATCAGGATCTTCTCTTTAAAAAAATATCTTCAAAATTAGCAATTTCATCCAACAGTTCCTTGTAAAGCCGCTTCTTCGTTTTGGTCGAAAGGTCGAGGCATGATTTCATTTCTATAAGAGCAAATTACCACCATTTAACCTGCCCTGAAATAGAGAAGAGAACAATTTAACATTGCATCAAGTGAATGAGACATCATGAATATTGGAGAAATTACTCCGCACGCCTCCCTGCTCTCTGATTCCTACAGTAGATAGAACCTGAAGCTAATGGATACCGATAAATAGGAATAGTGTTCAAACAAAGAGCAGGTTGGAGCCCAGATCTAATGCAATCATGTATAAAAGTGTCATCAGAACGTCGAAAAGACAGACAGGCCAGGAAAACCAATGTAACATTAAATGGAAAAGTTCTGTAATAAAATATTGATGTCGCTCTCGTTCAGGTTCGAAAAAAAGAAAAGTTATTAAAAGCAAATATTGAAGTAAATAGATTTCAATCCGTCTCAATAAAATGTCCATTCTGCCAGGGATGACACATTGTTACACTATTGTTTTCAGTTGACATAAGAATAGATACAATGTAACAGGTTTGAGTAGGAAAAAAAAACAACTGCATCTAAAGAGACTTAATGAGAAGACCGGCGCTAATTGATTATGATGGATGGCTCCCGCGGTTTCCTGGTTACTAAGGAGTTGGACTCCATGTAAAGTTAAATAGGTACAAGAATTCCTGAACTCCCATCACCCTTATAAGTCTTTATTCTTAGGCTTGACGGAAAGAATTGTCTAAACTGTGCAGATAAGAGTGATTAGATGTCCGCACGACTATGTGGAAGCACAGACATATCAGGAAATATATTTGAAAGCTTGTGTGTTTTATCTTACGGTAAAATAAATCATGCCTATTTTTTTTTCTCCACCCACAAGTTTACTATGTGTTGTTTATTTGATTATGCAACAAAATGTAAAATTGTTGCACCAATTTTTATTGGGCACTGTCGTTAAAATACATTTTTGCTATTGCACTCCTTATGGTAAATAAAAAAATATTTCTAATGTTCTTTGTTTAAAAAAAAAAAAATGAAGTTTTATTTGTGTTTAAGAAAGCTGCCACTAGGTGTCTCCCTACTTGTCCAGCGCACATTTCCCCCAATCTCTTGCACAGACTTTGGACTCCTGCTTGCCTGGCAGAAGTCAAAAATCAGGAAATGCAGTCTGGAGTGCTGAGGGGGTGTCTGCAGCCAATCATAGCTCATCTCACACTGAACTGCTCTGGGCTGTGTGTAGCAGAGTAAGGGAGGAAGTTATCCCCTGTATGGCTTCAGATGATGTCACACCTGCTGGGGAACACCCCTTCCCAGTCTGTGAATCTGACTGAAACTGAGCAGAAAATAGAGAACAATATCAAGGTAGAAAACTGATGAGCGGCAGTGTAATGTTTTCGGCCCCGTCACCTGCAACCAGAAATGAGGAAGAGGATCGCGGCGGAGACAAGAGTGGGTAACCGGAGGCACCGGGGGAGCACAGGAACATCTTTATTTTTTTACTACCAGCAGTATGGAGGATAATTTTTCTATTCTGGAGTTCTCCTTTAATATTCCCATCCTAACAACATAAACTCTATAAAGGATCAGAACTCCACTCATATAGAACCATATGTACACATCATTACTGATATAATTGATTTGTTTGTGAAGAGATCTCAGCATCAGGTTCTTCTTAAAGCTAAAAAAAAAAAAAAAAAATCTTTATTTAAGAAAATTTTAAAATACAACGTTTTTGCACAAAATAGGTAAAAAGTCACATTGTTTCCTCCCAACTTGTTTCTAGCCAAGAAATGGACTCCCAGGTTGGGGCTATACTGCAACTTTTTGTAACGCTAAAATTGATCTTAACACCTTAAGAACAAGCCCATTTAGGGCTTAACCCCTTCCCGCTATAGGACATATGCGTACGTCCCAGCACCCACCATGTTCGAATGTATGCATATATAGGAGATTGGCGGCGAGATCCTGATGTCAATCACAGACAGAGACCCGCCACAGCTGTCGGGACCGTGATCGAGCTGGTTCCAGCAGTATTAACCCGATAGATGCCATGATCAATCCTGATTACGACTTCTATGGAGTTGACAGGGGAAGCGTGCTGTTCCCCTGTTCACCAACGGCGGCGCCGCGATACCATCGCAGGTCGCCGTTGGTTGCTATGGCAGCAGGAGGCCAGATGAGGACCTCCTGTCTGCCTGCGAGATCCAGCCGCAGGCAGATCAGGTTATACTGTGCTGCAGTACAAATGTATCGCAGCATAGTATGACCTGTAAAAAGTGAAAAATAAAATAATAAAAGGTTGTTCAATACATGTATGAAGTGTAAATAAAAATAAAAATGTGTATTGTCATCAAAAAAGATCAAAAACACAAATCATATACATAATAGGTATCACCACGTCCGTAATGACGTGTAATATAAAGTCAGGAGTCAGAACTTAACACAAGATTTCCACTCAAGGGCTGGTACTGCTAATGGGAATGGTGTTCCTGTTTTGGAAAAAGTGCAGGAACTCAGTTCCGACGTGTTCCTGCAGGACTCGAGCCCAGTATAAAGCTATAATGTAAATTATCCAGCACGGTGAACGCTATTAAAAAACAACAGAAAGGGGCTAAATTTGCCAATTTTGGTACAAATAGTGGAATAAAAAAGATCAAAAGGTAGCTCGTAGCACAAAAATGATATCAATTAAAAGTACTGTTCATCCCACAAAAAATAAGCCCTCACTCAATGGTGTCGGACAAAAAAATAAAAAAGTTATGGCTGTTGGAAAATGAATGGCAGAAAAATAATTTTGCTCAGAATAGGAAAAAGAACATATAAAGTTATATAAAATGGGTATCACCATAATCGTACCTACCCACAGAATAAATGTAACATTTCTTTTACCACACAGTGTACACCATAAAAAAATAAAAAAATAAAAAAACGCCCAAAATTTTCCAGTTTTTCACAATATTTTGGAGTTTTTCACAAAAAATGCACCACAAATGTGTCAACTAAAAATACACCACTTATATAAAGTACAATATGTCACAAAAAAAATATCTCAGAATCGCTCCTCTCAGAAAAAGTGTTCTAAACCCATCACCATTTAAAGAGACCCAGTCAAATTCTTTAAGAAAAGAGCCTGGTCATTAAAGTAAAAATGTGTCTGTCCTTAAGGGGTTAAAGTGGTTCTCTGGTGGAAAACTATATATATTTTTTTTTTAAGCAACTGGTGCCAGAAAGTTTTGTGCTAGTAAGTTACTTCTATATAAAAATGTTAACTCTTCCAGTACTTATTAGCTGCTGTATGCTCCACAGGAAGTTGTACGGTTATTTCTAGACTGACCACAGTGCTCTCTGCTGACACCTCTGTCCATAACAGGAACTGTCCAGAGTAGGAGCAAATCCCCATAGCAAACCTCTCCTGCTCTGGACAATTCCTGACACAAACGAAGGTGGCAGCAGAGAGCACCGTGTCCAGGCTGGAAAGAACTACACAATTTCCTGTGGAGCATACAGCAGCTGATAAGTACTGGAATGATTAATATTTTTAGATAGAAGTAATCAACAAATCTGCTTAACTTTCTGGCACCAGTTGATTTGATAAAAAAAAAATAAAATCCACCGGAGTACCCCTTTAAGGATCGGGACCATTTTCATTTTTGCATTTTATTTTTTTTCTCCCCTCCTTTTAAAACCCGGAACTCTTTTATTTTTTCCACCTACAGACGCATATGAGGCTTGTTTTTTTCTACAAGCAATTGTACTTTATATTGACATCTTTCATTTTTCCACAAAAAAGTATGGCACAAACAAAAAATATATATATCATTTTGGGGCGAAAATGTTTAAGAAAAATTCAATTTAGCAATTATTATTATTATAATTTTTTTGCTTTTATGCAGTGCACTTTACGGTAAAAATTATCTATTACTTTTGTGCATGCAGTGATTTTTTTTTTACTTTTTATTATTTTACACTTTTTTAAACGGGCACTCCGCCCCTAGACATTTTATCCCCTATCCAAAGGATAGTGGATAAGATGTCTGAGTGCTGGGTCCCGCCGCTGGGGACCCTTGCAAATCTCTCCTGCAGCACCCACTTGTCATCCTTTGGATAGGGATAAGATGTCTAGGGGCGGAGTACCCCTTTATGTCCCCATGGGGCACTTTTACATGCAATCGTTAAATTGCATTTACCGTACAGTGGTCCCTCAACATATGATGGTAATCCGTTCCACATGGACCATCGTTTGTTGAAACCATCGTATGTTGAGGGATCCGTGCAATGTAAAGTATAGGGAAGTGGTCTACAACCTGCGGACCTCCAGATGTTGCAAAACTACAACTCCCAGCATGCCCGGACAGCTGTTGGCTGTCCGGGCATGCTGGGAGTTGTAGTTTTGCAACATCTGGAGGTCCGCAGGTTGTAGACCACTGGTATTGGAGGTTATACTCACGTGTCCCCGCCGCTCCGGACCGTCACCGCTCGTCCCCGCTGCCCTGGATGTCGCCTTCCATCGCTGTCGCCGTGTCCCTGGGGTGTCCCCGACGCTCCGGCAAAGCCTCTGCTTCCCCTGCATCCTCGCTCTCCGTCGCCGCCATCACGTTGCTACTCACACCGCTCCTATTGGATGACGGGACGGCGTGCGCGGCGACGTGGTGACGACGATGGAGAGCGCCGACGATGCAGAGGATCCCGAAGAGGACGCGCCGGAGCCCCGAGGACAGGTAAGTGATCGTCAGCGGACCACACGGGGCACCGTAATCGGCTATCCGGTGGCAGCTGAAGCAGTCTGCGCTGCAGGATAGCCGTTTATGCGATGGCCCCGACATACAAAAGCATCGTACATTGGTGCTGCCTTCACCATGTGATGGTCTCTGAGAGTGATCGTATGCTGAAATGATCGTATGTCGGGACCATCGTAGGTCGGGGGGGGTCACTGTATATATATGGTATGTCGGGACCATCGTAGGTCAGGGGGTCACTGTATATATATATGGTATGTCGGGGCCATTGTAGGTCGGGGGGTCACTGTATATATATGGTATGTCGGGGCCATCGTAGGTCAGGGGGTCACTGTATATATATGGTATGTCGGGGCCATCGTAGGTCAGGGGGTCACTGTATATATATATATGGTATGTCGGGGCCATCGTAGGTCGGGGGGTCACTGTATATATATATGGTATGTCGGGGCCATCGTAGGTCGGGGGGGTCGCTGTATATATATGGTATGTCAGGGCCATCGTAGGTCGGGGGGGTCACTGTATATATATTGTATGTCGGGGCCATCGTAGGTCGGGGGGTCACTATATATATGGTATGTCGGGGCCATCGTTGGTCGGGGGGGTCACTGTATATATATATAGTATGTCAGGGCCATTGTAGGTCGGGGGTCACTGTATATATATATGGTATGTCGGGGCCATTGTAGGTCGGGGGGTCACTGTATATATATGGTATGTCGGGGCCATCGTAGGTCAGGGGGTCACTGTATATATATGGTATGTCGGGGCCATCGTAGGTCAGGGGGTCACTGTATATATATATGGTATGTCGGGGCCATCATAGGTCGAGGGGTCACTGTATATATATGGTATGTTGGGGCCATCGTAGGTCGGGGGGTCACTGTATATATATGGTATGTCGGGGTCATCGTAGGTCAGGGGGTCACTGTATATATATGGTATGTCGGGGCCATCGTAGGTCGGGGGGTCACTGTATATATATGGTATGTCGGGGCCATCGTAGGTCAGGGAGTCACTGTATATATATGGTATGTCGGGGCCATCGTAGGTCGGGGGGTCATATAATAATGGGCCTATGGCGGAGCATTACACAGACTGTTCAGCGATCCACTGGCTAAACCTATAGAACTCCTTTAATTTTTCAGTAGATATCCATGAATTAAATGATTTGAAATGAAAAAAAAAATAAAATACAGATAAAAAAATGAATTATTTATTTCTAAATGTCACAAAAACTGTGTCTTGCAAAAGGAGGGGGCAGGTTTTTTTTTAATTAATTTTTTTGTGGAATCTTTTGCAGGTGAAATGTGGAGTGGAATTACAGCCTCAATACTTCATGTGTCACACTATTGAAAAATTCCCAAAAAAGCAAAAAGTTAAAATGTGTCTATAAATACGACAATCATTTCATGTTTACTTTATTTTTCGCCGTATAAGACGCACTTTTTCTTCCCCAAAACTAGGGGGGAAAAGTTGATGCGTCTTATAAGGCGAATACACACCTATCGCGGCGGTCCCTGCGGCCATCAAAGTCCGGGACCCGCGGCTAATACAGGACATCACTGATCGCGGTGATGTCCTGTATTAACCCGCCAGACGCGGTGATCAAAGCTGACCGCTGCGTCTGAAGTGAAAATAACACTAACCCGGCTGCTCAGTCGGGCTGTTCGGGACCGCCGCGGTGAAATCGCAACGTCCCGAACAGCTTACAGGACACCGGGAGGGACCTTACCTGCCTCCTCTGTGTCTGCTCCATGCCGGGATCCCCTGCCTGGCCATCGTTCTCCTTCGCCGTCATCACATCGTCGCGCACGCCGTCCCGTCATCCAATAGGAGCGGTGTGCGTAGCTACATGATGACAGCGACGGAGAGCATGGATCCCGGGAATGAAGACGTCCGGAGCATCGGGGGCACCACGGGGACGCGGCGACAGCGATGGAGCGACATTCAAGGAAGCGGTGACGAGTCCAGAGCGGCGGAGACAGGTTAGTATTACCTCCTATCTAATGGTCTTCAACCTGCGGACCTCCAGATGTTGCAAAACTACAACACCCAGCATGCCCGGACAGCCAACGGCTGTCCGAGCATGCTGGGATTTGTAGTTTTGCAACATCGGGAGGTCCGCAGGTTGAAGATCCCTGTTGGGTTCAGAATCTTTTTTTTTTCTAGATTTTGGACCTTTAAAATAAGGTGCGTCTTATATGCCGGTAGGGGAGAAAAATACGGTATATTTTATTTATATAGATATATATTTTGTAGCACAATGTCTGGTTTGCTTAGTCCCCAATATGTTCTTCACGTGGGATTGAATTAAATGTCTTCAGTGAACGACGCTCCTGCTCTGCATGGATATATATATATATATATATATATATATATATATATATATATATATATATAAATATATATCTCCGCCGCTTCCTAATAGATGTCACTCTCCACCTCATCCCATTATTTTCGACCAATATCTTTCCGCTTAAAATATCCTCAATGTCAACACTGGAGAGTTTCAATATTTTATTAATAAGACAAGTCTAAAATACGGTGCCCAGCCGAGCAGAAACAAATTGACTTGTCTCCGCGCCATAAACAACTTTCCTTCTCTTATTTTATTATGGTTACTCGAGCGCGCTGTCTAAGATTCTTGTGTCTACCTGAACTTTACTTTTGGTTATATTATGTTGTTTTCCTTAAAGTGCATCTTCTTACCGATTCATAGATATTGCCTAAACGGGCGCAATCACATGGAAAAACTTTAGACATTTTCGAGCAACATGGCAAAAGTTATTATCGGCAGTGGTGAGAGAGTTCTGTCCTGCATTACACAGACAACCCATTGATCTGAATGGACAGTGTGCAATGCATTATTTCCCCTGTGGTGGCGCTGCAGGGAAACCCAACGCTTACTGCCAGGTTTCCCCAAAGTTCATAGCTGATCACTAGGGGTAAAAAAGAAAGGGGGGGGGGGGGTTAAAAAGCAGCAGCTTAAACACTGCAGTAATGTTTTTTGTTCATGTCAATGGGACAGATCCTGTCTATTGTCACCTGTGCCTAATAATAATACAGTGACCCCCCGACCTACGATGGCCCCAACACACGATCATTTCAGCATACGATCACTCTCAGAGGCAGCATCAACATACGATGCTTTTGTATGTCGGGGCCATCGCATAAATGGCTTCAGCTGCCACCGGATAGCCGTTTACGGTGCCCCGTGTGGTCCGTTGACGATCACTTACCGGTCCTCGGGGCTCCGGCACGTTCTCTTCGGGATCCCCTGCATGTCGCCACGCATGCCGTCCCGTCATCCAATAGGATTGGCGTGCGTAGCGACGTGATGGCAGCGATGGAGAGCGAGGATGCCGGGGAAGCAGAGGCCTTGCCGAAGCGTCAGGGACACCCCGGGGACGCGGCGACAGCGATGGACGGCGACATCCAGGGCAGCGGTGGCGGTCCGGAGCGGCGGGGACAGGTGAGTACAATCTTTAATACCAGTGGTGTTCAACCTGCGGACCTCCAGATGTTGCAAAACTACAACTCCCAGCATGCCCGGACAGCCAACGGCTGTCCGGGCATGCTGGGAGTTGTAGTTTTGCAACATCTGGAGGTCCGCAGGTTGTAGACCGCTGTCCTATACTTTACATTGCACGGATCCCTCAACATATGATGGTTTCAACAAATGATGGTCCATTTGGAACAGATTACCATCGTATGTTGAGGGACCACTGTAATAATAATAATAATAATAATAATAATAATAATAATAATAATAATAATAATAATAATAAATAAATAAATAAATAAATTAGAAACAGATTAGAAAAATAGAATGTATTTTAGTATTTGGCTTTAATCAGTAAAACAAATAGAAAATATTTTTCAAATATATAACTCAAATTTTTTTTATTTAATTATATTTAAAATTTTTTTTTTTTTTTTTAATATACCTCCAAAAATATAGGTTTGTAGGAAATCTTAGTCATGTAGATATACCTTCTGGTCCTGTATATTGCATTACGGTTCTGTACATCTCCGGAGCCATAATATATTATTACGTATGAGAAATTCTATCATGGATTATTATCTATTTATGCACCGACCTGTCAGCACATTATTGTTGGCCATTCTCTGGCTTTCTAATATATTGTTACTTAGGAACGCCATTCTTTGGTTACTAGGAAATCTCTCACTTTAATGCACCCATGTGATGCCAGCGGCCGCCTTCCATTACCGTCAATAAATTTTGGAGCTGTCCTACCTTGATCTTAGTCGCACACAATTATGTGTCTTTCCAGTAAATATTGAATGTCATTTTCTGCCAGGATTGGTGAACTCCATAGAATTTATGAGCACAATGTGATGGGAAAATAGCATTTTGTCAATCACGACATATGCCAAGGTCGCCCATCATGGTCGGTCAGGCAATAATTAAAACATGCAAGAAGATAAATAAATGCCACGACTGTGCCACGTCTATTCATCTGACGAATGCTCAGCCTGATTGTCTCCAGCAAAATGTCACTGATGGCCGACAAAATAGTTGGGTGACGCTCAAAATGTGTGAATTTCAATGAAGTCTTATTTATTAGCCTGATGATGAGTTGGAGTTTTCGTTTCACATAAGGGATGAGATGACAGCTGCTTTGGCTACGGATGGGAATACATCATTGTATATTGGAGAGGCGACGCCGGCAAATTGGAACAATTGTCTATTATTCTCCACTAATGGTTAGATAGCAGCCGCCTCCACCGCGAGACCCTGTGTGATGTGATTGTATGGGCGCTGGAGGTGACTGCTGTGGAAAGTGAGAAGTGCGGTGCGGGGAAAACGGCGCCAATTTTGGAAATGTCAATATGGAAATTAACTGCATTTCATAGACAACCCATTACCATGAATGGACAATGTGTAATGCTTTCTTTCAACTGTGGGGGCGCTACAGGGAAACTGTCAGGGTTCCCCACAGGTTACAGCCAATCACTAGGGGTCTTAGGGGGGAAATATACAAAGGTCAAAGAGCATGCCAAGAAACATTTTCCAGTTAATGTCGATAGGACAGCTCCTGTTTATTGTTGTCGATGTCCACGGGGTTGTAAAGCAGATCTCTAAATGGTGCAGAAAGAATGGCGCTTTGTGTAAGAATTTTGGCGCCAATTTTTAAACAGTGCTATATGAGAATGTCATTATTCCAAAATTGTGAAAAGAATTTGTGGTATTCTTCGTACCATGAGTTATTTCCCACCATTAAAGGGGTACTCCAACTAATAATATTTATGCCCCATTCACAGGATAAGTCACGTGGTAGTCTGACAACTGAGAACCCCTCCCCAAAGAGCTCAAAAATAGGGATCAAAGCCTCACCTCAGAATAAACCAACAAGTCAGTCCTCTCATTGTGCTGGAGCTGTGCATTAGGGACACATTTTTAATGGCTGGAATAGCCCTTTAAGTGCCCAGAAAAAAGGGTGTATATAATAAGAGTTATGCACCTTTATTTTGCTACAAATTTGTTTAGAAAGATCCCTTTTATTTTTCACACAACATTCATCATTGGGGCCTCAGTCTCTGCCAGTCTGGTCTACTTTATGCTGAACAAATTTAGGATCCTGCTAATTGTCCCAAAGTCTACCATTTTTATTGATGAATTATTTGTGTCACTGTCATATGACTTTATGGCAGTCAAAGGGGGGGGGGGGGGAGAGTTGCTGTTTATAACATTGTCTCCCAGTACTCAGAAGCCTCCAGGACTTATGGTAGGGAAGATTAGGGGGCTCGGTCAGCAGTTGCATAAGGAAAACCTATAAGCACATATCAATGTCAAAAGAAAAAAGGCACAAAATGAAAGAAAAAAGTAAAAACTGGTAGAACAAAGTCCGGAGTGGTCAACAGGCAAAAACTCTGAAATCCTCCAGAGAAACTTTGTGCAAAAAGTAATCATGTGTTCGGAAGAAGCGTTTTTTTTTTACCTACATGCGCCAAATTTATTAACTCTCCCCCTGGTTAATATGTCACATGTAAGCAAAAGCAAAGCAAATGTAAATATCTTCAAAACTCATTTTCCAGAGACAACAATGATGATTCTCCCCTATATGATATATATTGAAACCTAACAAATGTATCTTACAAATCACTTTTATACAAATGTATCTTAATTTGTGACTTTCCGACTATTCAAAAATTTACATCTCCCTTGTATTTTGTCTCTACATGGAAAGCTGGTTCCAGAACTAAAAATACCTGTGACCTGTACTCATAAAAAATGTCTATTTCATTCCCCTTATTATACGTTTGTAATCTCCCAGAATGACACAGAGTGGCTGCATTCTATTTGTGAAGGTTTTTTTTTTTAGTAGTTTTTATTCATTGTTGGATACTACATGCTACGCATTTTGTTTCTCCGCAATAAAACTTGCTTCGGTCGTACAATGAAACAAAGAGTCAGCTCCAAGGACAATCAATTGTGAGCTTTACTTCAACTGATCAAACCTTTCACTATTGTTTAGTATCGGTTTAAAACTATTAGCGGAGTTTGACAAATAAATGGAAATAGGAAGATAATATTTCTTTCTGTTGAAAGCAAGAAACAATGTAAGCTAATGTACTAGATAGGTTTTACATTATTTATTTATTTACTTATGTGTTTATTTATTTACTTATTTATTTAATAAATTGTTTTATATGTTGTTGTAAATAGAGAGTCTGGCTCTGTACAATGATTAAGAATATGGTACATGTCACAATAACATGCACATGATGGCAGAACCCAAGGTCGCCATCAGAACATTGCCGACAACACTTTCCCTCGCTGGCTTGTCTTCTTGCTACAGTAAATTCTACATACAGCGGGTTAAATAAGTATTGAACACTTTTTTCTCACTATATATATTTCCATATATTGACGTGAAATTTTTGCCAGATGTTGGTTACATATGAAGTAATACATACATAAAAAAAACATGAAACAAATAAGATCAGAAATTAAGTTATGTGTAATAATGTGAAATAAAAAAAAGGGAAAAAGTATTATACACATGAAGAAAGGGATGTGCAAAAAAGCCTGAAAAGCCAAGACAACCGCAACATGTATGATGTATTTAAAAGCAATTCAGCCCTTTGTCAGTGCAAATTACTATGAGCCATTTAAGTCTCAAATGATGACTACAAAAAGGTCTTATTACTAGTGATGTCGCGAACGCAAATTTCCGCAAATGTTCGTGAACGTGCGAACCGGGCCAACTGACAAACAATTTGCAACATCTCTACTCATTACTAAGGAATAGACAAGGATGGCTTTGAGAAGACTTCCGGATCAAACGGCACTGACCGACCACGACCTGTCATGGTCGGTCAGCACCGTTTGAGCCTCCGGATCCCTCCTCGAAGCCATCCTTGTCTATTGCATATAACAGTGACCGGAGGGCAACAGACGAACCTACTATTTGTATGTCATTACCATTGTTGTGCATGAAGCCACACGCCCACCCAGGGTGAGCAGTTATTCGTTATCTACCTCACACTGGGGTTTAACAATATTACCCTATGAAATGCTTGTCTTTCCATTTCTAGATCTCATTACCAAGGAGTCCCACAAGACACATCTCATGATGGAGAAAAGTCACACAAGACACATCTCATGATGGAGAAAGAGTCACACAATACACATCACATGGTGGAGAAAAGTCACACAATACACATCTCATGATGGAGAAAAGTCACACAATACACATCTCATGGTGGGGAAAAGTCACACAAGACACATCTCATGGTGGGGAAAAGTCACACAAGACACATCTCATGGTGGGGAAAAGTCACACAAGACACATCTCATGGTGGGGAAAAGTCACACAAGACACATCTCATGGTGGAGAAAAGTCACACAAGACACATCTCATGATGGAGAAAAGTCACACAAGACACATCTCATGGTGGGGAAAAGTCACACAAGACACATCTCATGGTGGAGAAAAGTCACACAAGACACATCTCATGGTGGAGAAAAGTCACACAAGACACATCTCATGATGGAGAAAAGTCACACAAGACACATCTCATGATGGAGAAAAGTCACACAATACACATCTCATGGTGGGGAAAAGTCACACAAGACACATCTCATGGTGGGGAAAAGTCACACAAGACACATCTCGTGGTGAAGAAAAGTCACACAAGACACATCTCATGGTGGGGAAAAGTCATACGAGACACATCGCATGGTGGGGAAAAGTCACACAAGACACATCTCATGGTGGGGAAAAGTCACACAAGACACATCTCATGGTGGGGAAAAGTCACACAAGACACATCTCATGGTGGAGAAAAGTCACACAATACACATCTCATGGTGGGGAAAAGTCACACAAGACACATCTCATGGTGGAGAAAAGTCACACAATACACATCTCATGATGGAGAAAAGTCACACAATACACATCTCATGGTGGGGAAAAGTCACACAAGACACATCTCATGGTGGGGAAAAGTCACACAAGACACATCTCATGGTGGGGAAAAGTCACACAAGACACATCTCATGGTGGGGAAAAGTCACACAAGACACATCTCATGGTGGAGAAAAGTCACACAAGACACATCTCATGATGGAGAAAAGTCACACAAGACACATCTCATGGTGGGGAAAAGTCACACAAGACACATCTCATGGTGGAGAAAAGTCACACAAGACACATCTCATGGTGGAGAAAAGTCACACAAGACACATCTCATGATGGAGAAAAGTCACACAAGACACATCTCATGATGGAGAAAAGTCACACAATACACATCTCATGGTGGGGAAAAGTCACACAAGACACATCTCATGGTGGGGAAAAGTCATACGAGACACATCGCATGGTGGGGAAAAGTCACACAAGACACATCTCATGGTGGGGAAAAGTCATACAAGACACATCTCATGGTGGAGAAAAGTCACACAAGACACATCTCATGGTGGAGAAAAGTCACACAAGACACATCTCATGGTGGAGAAAAGTCACACAAGACACATCTCATGGTGGAGAAAAGTCACACAAGACACATCTCATGGTGGAGAAAAGTCACACAAGACACATCTCATGGTGGGGAAAAGTCATACAAGACACATCTCATGGTGGAGAAAAGTCACACAAGACACATCTCATGGTGGAGAAAAGTCACACAAGACACATCTCACGATGGGGAAAAGCAAAGAGCTGTCAGACTTTCTAAATACTAGACCTGTCTAAATATGCAATGTGGAGCATTTTACTTTGTACATTTGCACCAATTACACAAACTCCCTTGATAGCATATAAACAGTGCAAGCTCACACACATTCATATGCCAACCAGGACATATGCACAAAAATTGGTGCAATTTTTTCCCCTATTGATAAATATGTTGCATCTGCCAACCACACCCCCTGCAAGCATACAGCAAAACACATTAAAGGGGTACAAAGGTGGAAAACATTGTTTGTTTGTTTTTTTTCAAAATCGACTGGTGCCAGGAAGTTAAACAGATTTTAAATTAGTAATAGAAGTAACCCTGCCAGTACTTATGAGCTGCTGTATGCTCCACAGGAAGTTGTATTTCTTTCTGGAGTTCTTTTCAGTCTGACACCTCTGTCCATATCAGGAACTGTCCAGAGCAGGAGAGGTTTGCTATAGGGATTTGCTTGTACTCTGGACAGTTCCTGACATGGACAGAGGTGTCAGCAGAGAGCAGTGTGGTCAGACTGGAAATAACTACAGAACCTCCTCTGGAGCATACAGCAGCTGATAAGTACTGGAAGGATTAAGATTATTTTAATTCAAGTAATTTACAAATCTGTTTAACTTTCTGGCACCAGTGGATTTGAAAAAATATAGTTTCCCACCGGAGTACCCCTTTAAGAAGCCAGCCACATAACACGAAAATAGCTGAAAAATAGATCATAACTATGGCACAAATCATTGTGCAAAATAAACGCTCATAGCACACACAATGTAGTAGGCACGTGGCACTTAATAGATTCTCCTTCACTCTTGTGTTTATGGAAAAATTATTAAAATCCAACGTGCTACACAAACATTATTATATGTGTCACAAAGGAATAAAAACTAATAACTAAATGTACTTGTAAAGATGAAAGATTTTCGGCTTATACAACAATTACATAGAGGGAAAAAAATTCATGTCACCCAGACCAGGTATTTTAATGTGGAGAAAATAGTCTTTATACTGTATGAGTGCTAATAGCTAGTAAAACATGGATGACTATTCATCAGAAGGCGATATTGAAGTGAAGTGCTCTGGGGGAGAAAAATCCATAAAGCAATAAGGCAAACTCTTTATTCTGCAAAAATCTCAACAATAAGTGCCAATCAAATGATGAATTGTTTATAGTCCCAACTGCACTCGCTCTCCCCTCATTTCCCAGAACAATGCCTCGTGCATCACCAACATCTATCACTTTCTTTGATTTTTTTCTTTAAATAGTTTTCATCTTAATTTAATTTCACCAGAAAAGCTAAATTTACATTGTTATTAAAAACCCTCCTAGTCTACATATAGATACAATAATGATCGAACAAACAGAAAACTTGGGTAAGACCGACTTTCCATTGGCCTGGATAGAACTGATACAATAAAACAACATATGATACATTTCAATCTATATTAAACATCTGCTCATATAGTAATGATTGGTGAGCGCACAGGAAGACCGCTGGGAAAAAGGACTTCTAGGCAGAAGATTTTATAATAGAACCTACATCAATTGTAAAACCACTTCAGTTGTATATATTGCTGCTTGTACTTCATGTTGTACCCAATATGTAGGTTGTACGTCTAATGCTTTAAAACTTGCATCAGACGTGTTTCGGATGCCAGAAGTGATCAATTCAACCCTTCAGCACTATCCCGGCATTTCCGAAATCACCACAATGGGGATGTATCTACACTTTGCTTTAAAGGTGTACTCCGCCCCTAGACATCTTATCCCCTATCCAAAGAATGGGGGATAATATGTCAGATCGCCAGGGTCCCGCTGCTGGGGACCCCCTGTATCTACCATGCAGCACCTGTAGTGACTTCCGGAACTGCTGGAGGTCCTTAGGCTGAGTCCATCTCGACCACCGGGATGGAAGATTGTGATGTCACGACTCCGCCCCCGTGTGATGTCACACCTTGCCCCTCAATGCAAGTCTATGGGAGGGGGCGTGACAGCTGTCACTCCCCCTACCATAGACTTGCATTGAGGGGAGGGGTGTGATGTCATGATCTTCCGTCCCGGTGGTCGAGATGGACTCAGCCCGAGTACCTCCAGCGGTTCCGGAAGCCGCTACATGTGGGTGCTGCATGGTAGATCCAGGGAGTCCCCAGCAGCGGGACCCCGGAGATCTGACATCTTATCCCCTATCCTTTGGATAGGGGATAAGATGTCTAGGGGCAGAGTACACCTTTAACGCTATCGAAAAGGTTCAGAATGGTGTTAGAGGTGGACATCTAAAGCGTAAATTGTTCAACCGTGAGTCCTATTGGATTTTTATACTGAACACAAGGGAACCGGATGGTATGAATTTAAGACATGATTTAATACTAACATATTAGACTTGCCCAGACTCTAACCCATTCTATCTAAATTCTAATATGTCCGATAAATATATTTATTTAATCTTATATATGGATTATTATTACATACATTTCTACGCTGTTACCGCTCTCTTGCTCCATCTATGTAGATTTCCAGGTTTTCTATATGTCTCTTAAGATGATGATGTAATGTCACACGTGACTCAATTTGTAAAGTCTTTAAACCCTGATTTTATTTATGTGTGTTGTGCCATGACTAAGGACCTGTAACGGTCTGAAACACGTCAGCTGCCTGTCTTAATGCATTGTTTGTACCTTTTGATCCTACAAGAAATACCTGAATTTTGCTGCACCCTGCGCTGGACCTTCCCTTCTTTTGCCATTGATCCAGTCCGGGGACGCTGCAGGCTTGTCCGTGCGCGGGTGTTTGAGGCAACGAGGAAGTGAGCTGTCTACACACAGTGATTCTAGGCAGGTACTTCTCCACAATAAATATAGATCCAAATATCAAGCAAAAATGGTGGAAATGTATTAGTATTAAATTACAACGCACAGTTAACGTTTCCAGCCCGAACCGGGGAATGCCTGACGAAGAGCCCGGTTCAGGCTGGAAACGCTATCTGAGTGTTGTATTTTAATTGTGTTTTGTTTAACATACCGTATTTATTGGGGTATACCACGCACTGGCCTATAACATGCACCCTCATTTTACCAAGGATATTTGGGTAAAAAAAGTTTTTTACCCAAATATCCTTGGTAAAATGAGGGTGCATGTGTGTGCATGTGTATATCCCGATACACTGTTTCTGACCCCCCAGAAGCCCCCAGTAAAGGCAGGGGGAGAGAGGCCATTGCTGCCCCCTTCTCTCCCCCTGCCTTTCCTGGGGTCTAGAGCCCTGCTGCCACCGCTTCTCTCCCCCTGGCTATCGGCGCTGCTGCCCCATTGCCCGCCCCCCATCCCCGTTTGTATTATTACCTGTTGCTGGGGTCGGGTCCGCGCTGCTTCTGGCTCCGGTGCCGGTCTCCTGCATCGTTGCTATGCGCTGCGAGGCGCAGTGACGAGTGACATCTTCAATGCGACGTCACTCGTCATTACGCCGCGCAGCGCATAGCAATGACGCAGGACACCTGTTACGCCGAGCGCTCCGGGTCCCCGCTTCTCCCCGGAGCGCTCGCTTCACTCCCTCCGCTGCAGCGCTCCGGTCACGTCCTCTGACCCGGGGCGCTGCGATCCTGCTGCCAGCCGGGATGCGATTCGCGATGCGGGTAGCGCCCGCTCGCGATGCGCACCCCGGCTCCCCTACCTGACTCGCTCCCCGTCTGTTCTGTCCCGGCGCGCGCGGCCCCGCTCCCTAGGGCGCGCGCGCGCCGGGTCTCTGCGATTTAAAGGGCCACTGCGCCGCTGATTGGCGCAGTGGTTCCAATTAGGGTTTTCACCTGTGCACTTCCCTATATTACCTCACTTCCCTTGCACTCCCTTGCCGGATCTTGTTGCCTTAGTGCCAGTGAAAGCGTTCCTTGTGTGTTCCTTGCCTGTGTTTCCAGACCTTCTGCCGTTGCCCCTGACTACGATCCTTGCTGCCTGCCCCGACCTTCTGCTACGTCCGACCTTGCTTCTGCCTACTCCCTTGTACCGCGCCTATCTTCAGCAGCCAGAGAGGTGAGCCGTTGCTAGTGGATACGACCTGGTCACTACCGCCGCAGCAAGACCATCCCGCTTTGCGGCGGGCTCTGGTGAAAACCAGTAGTGGCTTAGAACCGGTCCACTAGCACGGTCCACGCCAATCCCTCTCTGGCACAGAGGGTCCACTACCTGCCAGCCGGCATCGTGACAGTAGATCCGGCCATGGATCCCGCTGAAGTTCCTCTGCCAGTTGTCGCTGACCTCACCACGGTGGTCGCCCAGCAGTCACAACAGATAGCGCAACAAGGCCAACAGCTGTCTCAACTGACCGTTATGCTACAACAGTTGCTACCACAGCTTCAGCAGTCATCTCCTCCGCCAGCTCCTGCACCTCCTCCGCAGCGAGTGGCCGCTCCTGGGATACGCTTATCCTTGCCGGATAAATTTGATGGGGACTCTAAGTTTTGCCGTGGCTTTCTTTCCCAATGTTCCCTGCATCTGGAGATGATGTCGGACCTGTTTCCCACTGAAAGGTCTAAGGTGGCTTTCGTAGTCAGTCTTCTGTCCGGAAAAGCCCTGTCATGGGCCACACCGCTCTGGGACCGCAATGACCCCGTCACTGCCTCTGTACACTCCTTCTTCTCGGAAATCCGAAGTGTCTTTGAGGAACCTGCCCGAGCCTCTTCTGCTGAGACTGCCCTGTTGAACCTGGTCCAGGGTAATTCTTCCGTTGGCGAGTATGCCGTACAATTCCGTACACTTGCTTCAGAATTGTCCTGGAATAATGAGGCCCTCTGCGCGACCTTCAAAAAAGGCCTATCCAGCAACATTAAAGATGTTCTGGCCGCACGAGAAATTCCTGCTAATCTACATGAACTTATTCACCTAGCCACTCGCATTGACATGCGTTTTTCTGAAAGGCGTCAGGAACTCCGCCAAGATATGGACTCTGTTCGCACGAGGCGTTTCGTCTCCTCGGCTCCTCTCTCCTCTGGTCCCCTGCAATCTGTTCCTGTGCCTCCCGCCGTGGAGGCTATGCAGGTCGACCGGTCTCGCCTGACACCTCAAGAGAGGACACGACGCCGTATGGAGAACCTCTGCCTGTACTGTGCTAGTACCGAACACTTCCTGAGGGATTGTCCTATCCGTCCTCCCCGCCTGGAAAGACGTACGCTGACTCCGCACAAAGGTGAGACAGTCCTTGATGTCTACTCTGCTTCTCCACGTCTTACTGTGCCTGTGCGGATGTCTGCCTCTGCCTTCTCCTTCTCTACAGTGGCCTTCTTGGACTCTGGATCTGCAGGAAATTTTATTTTGGCCTCTCTCGTCAACAGGTTCAACATCCCAGTGACCAGTCTCGCCAGACCCCTCTACATCAATTGTGTAAATAATGAAAGATTGGACTGTACCATACGTTTCCGCACGGAGCCCCTTCTTATGAGCATCGGATCTCATCATGAGAGGATTGAACTTTTGGTCCTCCCCAATTGCACCTCGGAGATTCTCCTTGGACTTCCCTGGCTTCAACTTCATTCCCCAACCCTGGATTGGTCCACTGGGGAGATCAAGAGTTGGGGGTCCTCTTGTTCCAAGAACTGTCTAAAACCGGTTCCCAGTAACCCTTGCCGTAACTCTGTGGTTCCTCCAGTAACCGGTCTCCCTAAGGCCTATATGGACTTCGCGGATGTTTTCTGCAAAAAACAAGCTGAGACTCTACCTCCTCACAGGCCTTATGATTGCCCTATCGACCTCCTCCCGGGTACTACTCCACCCCGGGGCAGAATTTATCCTCTCTCTGCCCCAGAGACTCTTGCCATGTCCGAATACGTCCAGGAGAATCTAAAAAAGGGCTTTATCCGTAAATCCTCCTCTCCTGCCGGAGCCGGATTTTTCTTTGTGTCCAAAAAAGATGGCTCCCTACGTCCTTGCATTGACTACCGCGGTCTTAATAAAATCACGGTTAAGAACCGCTACCCCTTACCCCTCATCTCTGAACTCTTTGATCGCCTCCAAGGTGCCCACATCTTCACTAAATTGGACTTAAGAGGCGCCTATAACCTCATCCGCATCAGAGAGGGGGACGAGTGGAAAACGGCATTTAACACCAGAGATGGACACTTTGAGTATCTGGTCATGCCCTTTCGACTGTGCAATGCCCCTGCCGTCTTCCAAGACTTTGTCAATGAAATTTTTCGTGATCTGTTATACTCCTGTGTTGTGGTATATCTGGACGATATCCTAATTTTTTCTGCCAATCTAGAAGAACACCGCCAGCATGTCCGTATGGTTCTTCAGAGACTTCGTGACAACCAACTCTATGCCAAAATTGAGAAATGTCTGTTTGAATGCCAATCTCTTCCTTTTCTAGGATATTTGGTCTCTGGCCAGGGACTACAGATGGATCCAGACAAACTCTCTGCCGTCTTAAATTGGCCACGCCCCTCCGGACTCCGTGCTATCCAACGCTTTTTGGGGTTCGCCAATTATTACAGGCAATTTATTCCACATTTTTCTACCATTGTGGCTCCTATCGTGGCTTTAACCAAAAAAAATGCTGATCCCAAGTCCTGGCCTCCTCAAGCAGAAGACTCCTTTAAACGACTCAAGTCTGCCTTTTCTTCGGCTCCCGTGCTCTCCAGACCTGACCCTTCCAAACCCTTCCTATTGGAGGTTGATGCCTCCTCAGTAGGAGCTGGAGCTGTTCTTCTACAAAAAAATTCTTCCGGGCATGCTGTCACTTGTGGTTTTTTCTCTAGGACCTTCTCTCCAGTGGAGAGGAACTACTCCATCGGGGATCGAGAGCTTCTAGCCATTAAATTAGCACTTGAGGAATGGAGGCATCTGCTGGAGGGATCAAGATTTCCTGTTATTATCTACACCGACCACAAGAACCTCTCCTACCTCCAGTCGGCCCAACGGCTGAATCCTCGCCAGGCCCGGTGGTCTCTGTTCTTTGCCCGATTTAATTTTGAGATTCACTTTCGTCCTGCCGATAAGAACATTAGGGCCGATGCTCTCTCTCGTTCCTCGGATGCCTCAGAAGTTGATCTCCCTCCGCAACACATCATTCCACCTGACTGCCTGATCTCCACTTCTCCTGCCTCCATCAGGCAGACTCCTCCAGGAAAGACCTTTGTTTCTCCACGCCAACGCCTCGGAATCCTCAAATGGGGTCACTCCTCCCATCTCGCAGGTCATGCGGGCATCAAGAAATCTGTGCAACTCATCTCCCGCTTCTATTGGTGGCCGACTCTGGAGACGGATGTTGGGGACTTTGTGCGAGCCTGCACTATCTGTGCCCGGGATAAGACTCCTCGCCAGAAGCCCGCTGGTTTTCTTCATCCTCTGCCTGTCCCCGAACAGCCTTGGTCTCTGATTGGTATGGATTTTATTACTGATTTACCCCCTTCCCGTGGCAACACCGTTATTTGGGTGGTCGTTGATCGATTCTCCAAAATGGCACATTTCATCCCTCTTCCTGGTCTTCCTTCTGCGCCTCAGTTGGCTAAACAATTTTTTGTACACATTTTTCGTCTTCACGGGTTGCCTACGCAGATTGTCTCGGATAGAGGGGTCCAATTCGTGTCTAAATTCTGGAGAGCTCTCTGTAAACAACTCAAGATTAAATTAAATTTTTCCTCTGCATATCATCCCCAGTCCAATGGACAAGTAGAAAGAATTAACCAGATCCTGGGTGATTATTTGCGACATTTTGTTTCCTCCCGCCAGGATGACTGGGCAGATCTCCTTCCATGGGCCGAATTCTCGTATAACTTCAGGGTCTCTGAATCTTCCTCCAAATCCCCATTTTTCGTGGTGTACGGCCGTCACCCTCTTCCCCCCCTCCCTACCCCCTTGCCCTCTGGTCTGCCCGCTGTGGATGAAATTTCTCGTGACCTTTCCATTATATGGAGAGAGACCCAAAATTCTCTCTTACAGGCTTCTTCACGCATGAAGAGGTTCGCGGATAAGAAAAGAAGAGCTCCCCCCGTTTTTTCCCCTGGAGACAAGGTATGGCTCTCCGCTAAATATGTCCGCTTCCGTGTCCCTAGCTACAAGTTGGGACCACGCTATCTTGGTCCTTTCAAAATTTTGTGTCAAATTAATCCTGTCTCTTATAAACTTCTTCTTCCTCCTTCTCTTCGTATCCCTAATGCCTTTCACGTCTCTCTTCTCAAACCACTCATCCTCAACCGTTTTTCTCCCAAATCTGTTCCTCCCACTCCTGTTTCCGGCTCCTCGGACGTCTTCTCGGTCAAGGAAATTTTGGCTGCCAAAAAGGTCAGAGGGAAAAATTTTTTTTTAGTAGACTGGGAGGGTTGTGGTCCTGAAGAGAGATCCTGGGAACCTGAGGACAACATCCTTGACAAAAGTCTGCTCCTCAGGTTCTCAGGCTCCAAGAAGAGGGGGAGACCCAAGGGGGGGGGTACTGTTACGCCGAGCGCTCCGGGTCCCCGCTTCTCCCCGGAGCGCTCGCTTCACTCCCTCCGCTGCAGCGCTCCGGTCACGTCCTCTGACCCGGGGCGCTGCGATCCTGCTGCCAGCCGGGATGCGATTCGCGATGCGGGTAGCGCCCGCTCGCGATGCGCACCCCGGCTCCCCTACCTGACTCGCTCCCCGTCTGTTCTGTCCCGGCGCGCGCGGCCCCGCTCCCTAGGGCGCGCGCGCGCCGGGTCTCTGCGATTTAAAGGGCCACTGCGCCGCTGATTGGCGCAGTGGTTCCAATTAGGGTTTTCACCTGTGCACTTCCCTATATTACCTCACTTCCCTTGCACTCCCTTGCCGGATCTTGTTGCCTTAGTGCCAGTGAAAGCGTTCCTTGTGTGTTCCTTGCCTGTGTTTCCAGACCTTCTGCCGTTGCCCCTGACTACGATCCTTGCTGCCTGCCCCGACCTTCTGCTACGTCCGACCTTGCTTCTGCCTACTCCCTTGTACCGCGCCTATCTTCAGCAGCCAGAGAGGTGAGCCGTTGCTAGTGGATACGACCTGGTCACTACCGCCGCAGCAAGACCATCCCGCTTTGCGGCGGGCTCTGGTGAAAACCAGTAGTGGCTTAGAACCGGTCCACTAGCACGGTCCACGCCAATCCCTCTCTGGCACAGAGGGTCCACTACCTGCCAGCCGGCATCGTGACAACACCAGCACCGGGGCCAGAAGCAGCGCGGACCCGACCCCGGCAACAGGTAATAATACAACCGGGGATGGGGGGAGGCAATGGGGCAGCGGCGCCGGCAGTCTCTGGACCCCAGGATAGGCAGGGGCAGAGAAGCCGGCAGCGCCCGCTTTAAATCATTGAACTGCAGTGGCTTATCGGCTTAGCCTAAAAAATGCGTGTTATACGCCGATAAATACGGTATATGTTTCTTTTGGGATGGCATGAGATTATGCTGAATGAAGAATTTATCACTGATTACCATATCCATCAATGTTGAGTCGTTTTTCAACTATTTAAAGGGTAGCTCCCACCGTCCAATTATTAATTTTTTTTTGCTAGAAAGTCCCCCCCCTCGCTACGGCACTAGCCCGTTCCCTCCTCCCCCCCGCCCCGCATACCCCGCTCCCTCATTACACTTGCAGTTACTGCAGAGTCCGGCAGGGACAGCGGCCGCAACGAGGCGGCGGTGGTGATGTGTGGGAGGAGTGGCCTCCCAGCCAGTGGCCAGGGAGCCAATGCGCTCGCTCCTGCCTGTCTGATTGACAGGCAGGGAGCAAGCGCAGCCTAACTGAAAAAGGACTGATTGCCACTCCAAAATCAGTCCTTTTTCAGTGGCAGGTTTTTTAATGTAAATTAAACCTTTTTAATGAAAAAAAATAATAATAAAAGTATATTAGAGATATGTTGTTGTACATAAGTACTACAACATATCAAAAAATAAAGTTGCTGACAGTGCCCATTTAAACCTCGGCTGTTCTGGATACACTTCATCTGTTGTGTGGCTCTTCTTGTTAACCCCATCTGTTATGTCCTCTCTGTGTCTATTAGAGATGAGCGAACATTTAAAAAGTTTCATTTTCCGGGCTTGCCGAACTTCCCAGAAATGTTCAGAAATAGTTTGTTGCGGAAAGGCAATGAAATACGCCCCTAAACAGGCAATGAAATAAGTCTCTATAGCCTTTTAATACACTGTTAGGAATTTATTCCAATAGTTTTAAAGTGTTTTTAAGGCTCAGTTATGGCGGCATGCGGTAACTCATAATAACTAATAGCTTGTTTACGGCACTAGCAGATTTTGTATGTGTTTTTAGCGCTAAAATAAACCAGCATAAAGGATCCCTAGTTGTTTGCAGATGACACTGTTAAAATGCAGACGTAGGTATTGGAAGACACAATGGATTTTTGAAAATGATCCAAAATTATCCCTTTTGGGGAATTGCAACAGGATTAGTGTCTCAAAATAGTGAAGAATACATAGTTTTAATATGGAAACCCAGGGAAAATATGCAGTTTTCTTTGGAGATCATGGGTTGTGTATGTGTAAGCTTGGTTGGACAGGGCATCAGCATAGGTAGTGGACTGTTTGAAGTAGTATCCAGTATCCAGTAGGAGGTGGCAGACTGGTGGTATTGTAGTATTCAGCATACATAAGATGGTGGACTGGTGTCCAGTAGTTTCGAGCATACAGCAGGAAGTGGCAGCCTTACAATAGCCAGTGTACAGCAGAAGGTGACGACTACTGGGTCTTGTGGTATCCAGAATACAGCAGGGGGTGGCGCACTTGTAGTATTCAGTATACAGCATAAGATGATGGACCTATAGTATCCAGCCTATGTAGCAGAAGGTGGGGAACTACATTAGCCAGTGTACAGCAGGAGGGGGTGGACTGATATTCCCTGTAGTAGTCAGCGTATAGCAGGAGGTGGCAAACTGGTGTTTCTTGTAGTAATCAGTGTACAGCAGGAGGTGGCGGACTGAAGAGTAGTATCCAGCATACAGCAGGAGGTGGCGGACTGCTGTAGTAGTGGTCAGCGTACGTCAGGGCTAGTGGGCTGTGTTGAACACTCTTTCTGGTGCTACACTAGAGGGTGGGCAAACTGGGCAAGTTCTTGCCAGTGGTCTACTCTGGTGACTCAGAAGTACGTGGGGTCTGGGCTCATAATGTCTGTCTAAGAATGGGCACTGCTGATGTATGCCTCAACCTTGTTGTTCAGGTGGTGGTTCACATCCCTGTGATGATGATTGATGTCAGGGGAGAATACCAGATTCAGAAACTTTGTCATATTTTCCAGCATGAAGATGGTGCTGCTGCTGCCTCTTGAAAGGGTAGTTATAATAGAGGCCAAGAATTCCGCCACATACATTTAGAAAATATTTTTTGATAATTAATTTTGAAAAAAAAGAAAAAATAATTCAAAGTTTACATCAGTTTTGCAAATCAGAAAATGACTTGTTAATGAGGTGGTTTGTCTGTTTAAAACATTTTTCAACATAAAATTTTGCAAGAAATAAAGTTAAAAACATTTTTCAACAATCAATTGTAAAACAAAAAATATTTTTAACCAGGCTTACTATCCTCTGAAATCACACAACCCCTGGAAGGCAGTGAAAATGTTTGTTTGCTGATGTGGCTAATGCTACTCCCACCAGGCACCTGGCTGCTGCTGTTACCTGTACTGGTGCTGGTACTGTCACCATCATTCTTACTGGCAGAGGACATGGCAGGGTCTTCTGTCCTCTATCCCTCCAACAATTCCTTTACCAGACATATTTTGTTTATTGTAAAAGATTTGGTGATTTTTTACTCACCTATTAGTCAACTTTGACTGTCAATTCCTTAACCTGTGATATTATGTTACACACAGGTAGAAAAATATATGTGCGATTAAAGGAGATTTGCATTGTTGGACACTTATCCCCTATCCAAAGGATACAAGATAAGTGTCTGATCGTGGGGGGGGGGGGGGGGGGGAGATCTCAGTGTTCAGACCCCCCGCAATCAAACACTTATCCCACAGTACTCCTTTTAAATTAGTAATTACACGTGATGAACGATTTAATGGCGTTGCCGCGTTCACAGCACTTTTCATACGTATTGCTAAATCCAGGTCAGCCCACTGTTTTGATCAGTTTGCTAGATATTTGTATGTGATTTCTTTTATGGGCTGGTTCACAGCCTGCTGGGATTTGTAGTGCACCAACAGACTTCTGCTCAGCAGGTACTGACAACCTTTAGCTGTCTGGGCATGCTAGGAGTTGTAGTTTTGCCATAGCTGAAGGCACACTGTTTGGGATACACTGTCTTACACTATGCCGGGGGTAGCAACTTTGGGATTCCCTCATGCTAACTTGCAGGAGTTTAAGGCTAGTAATTCAAACAAACCCTGCACTCTGCTCCTCAGCATAGTCCTACACTAAATCCTCCGCAGCCCATCAGATTAAGCACCACGGTCAATTAGGACTTGTGTCAGAATGTTAATTAGCACTATATATTATAACCAATAATTACATTTTAGGATTAGACACATCTTTATATTCTCTAAAAAGTAATTTTTTAAGGAGATACCAGTGAGAAACATATATATATATATATATATATATATATATATATATATATATATATATATATATATACTGTAAATCTGACTCTATCCAGAGCCATTAATATGTATATTACCAGTCAGGTGGTGAGGGAAGGGAGTCTGTCTGTGCTTCAATGGGTGGAGCGACCACTGGGTGTGAGGGTGTTCATTCTCCACAGGGCTGCAGGGACTTGTAGTTTCAAGAACAACATACATAGAAGGGAGCCTAGCTGTGCTGCAATTGGTGGAGAGGCTGATGTGTGGGAGAGAAATAAGTTATCTCCCACCTAGTAACAAGGGATCATGGGGATTGTAATTGGAGGGAGGGCACAGAAACAGGAAATAGCCAGTTCATACAAACAAGCAAGCAGTGTGATAGTGAACACAGGACATGACCATTTATCACCAACACAAGCACAGATCCTTAGTAAGCTTGTCTATTACTGACTGACAGGTAATTAGTAATCACCTCCAAGGAAGGGTGGAACTCAGGTGCTGAAGGACCAGGCAATTCTCAGGACAACATAACATTTTTCCCCAGTATGCAACGCGTTTCGCGCATAAGCGCTTCATCAGGCTGTTATGTTGTCCTGAGAATTGCCTGGTCCTTCAGCGCCTGAGTTCCACCCTTCCTTGGAGGTGATTGTTTTTTTCTGTGCCCTATTTGTGGAGCGGCAGCAGTGGATCACTACTACATACCTTTATCCATGGTGTGCTGGCCTTTGCACAACCTTCTTTGGTTAGCGCATATTTACATTGAGCGTCTTGCACGATTTGGCGTTATTACACTATGGAGCGCTCCTTTTTTTGTCTTTTTCTAGGTAATTAGTAAAGTCTCCTAGTGTTGGAGAACCCATTTAAATCCATGTTCATGTTGGTCTTAGATTTCTGTCCTGATGCAGTTTTTACATGAGCCTCATTGCCTATCTACTGTATCTGGAACCTTGCCAGTTATACATATGTATTACAGAATCCTCATTTACTTATAACGGATCCATCTGGTTTCTTTTTTTGTTTTACATTAAAGAACAAGGCATCATATGACACTATTCTGCCCCTAAGAAAACAAGTAAAACCTGACAGAATACATTTTAATACTAATACAGAGAACGCCTGGTGACACGCTCAATGTAGTTTTGTTGATTTAGTTTGATAATATAATTTTGCCGATTTGGATTCATTCCCAGGGACCAGTGTGGTTAATATGGTCAACACCATGAAAGTGGATGTCAACCTAAGTAGATCTCACAGAAACAAGGATGACAGACAAGGAGATGGAAAAAAGACAACGTTTTCATATTGACTGAAAATAGCAGAAAGCATTTTAATTAGTCAGAAATTTGCATATGGATGTGAATCGATATACTTTCATAGACGGCGCTCGTCCGCGGCTCTGGCACCAGTCGTATTAATTCATCCATCATTTTGCATGACACAAGTAGCATACAAGCTTTTAGTTCAGGGTGAGAATTGATTTTAGGAGATACTAGGGAATTATACAAGCGGATGACGGCACTTTCAGACTCATATGGAATACCAGTCCATTGACAGGTTGTCTATGAAGGTTATTGCTGATTACTTATTTATCTTGAAATGTAACTATTAGAGCAGAGGAGGCTCGTTCAATGCTAACAATGTATTTATTCTATATATAGAGTCGATAAATACCAATGCGTTGCCATTTGTTATAAGATATCTGCATTAAAGCATATCATGAAGTATAATGGTAACGTGACGGTATTATGTCAGTATCATTAGTCGAGGATCTAACGTGTTCATTACTGTTCTATGCAATAATGGGAGATAGGATAGGAGATAAGGACTGAACTGCCACAAATAGCTCCTTACCTTTAAAGGGGTTTTCCACTGCCCCAGCGTTCGGGAGCATTTTGCCGGGGTTGTGGATATACAGCATTATGTGGGAGAAATAAGAAAGGGGAGCCGATGATACTTAAAGGGGTACCCCACCTTTAGACATCTTATCCCCTACTCCTAAGGATAGGGGATAAGATGTCCGATCACAGGGGGTCCCACAGCTGGGACCCCCGCTATCTCTGTGCAGCACCCGGCGTTCGTTTAGAACACTGGGTGTGGGTGGAGGGGGGTCATGATGTCACACCACGCCACCTCAATGCAAGTCTATGGTAGGGGGCGTGACCTCCCATAGATTTGCCATTGAGGAGGCATGGTGTGACATCACAAGGAGGCGTGGCCATGAAATCACAACCCCCCCTCCTCCCGCACCCAGCGTTCTAAAACAAATGCCTGTTGCTGCACAGAGATTGCGGGGATCCCAGCTGTGGGGACCCCCCGTGATCTGACAAGGTATCCCCTATCATTTGGATAGGGGATAAGATGTCTAGGGGTGGAGTACCCGCTTTAAGTATCATTGGGCTCCCTTTCTTATTTCACCCACATGGTGCTGTATGTCCATCCTTGCAATGTGTAAAAGTTTTTAGGTAAATTACTTAAGCTGCAAGATTCTCGTGCCATGATTGTATCTTACATACAGCAGTGCAGTCGTATTTCTGCTGGATTAGCCATAGTGAATTATCATAACTGAGTTATTACAGGACACAAAAGAGAAGGATGATTGACAAAGCCAACTCTGCTGCATCGGTGCTTCATTGGTATCAATGGCTAACTCCTTTCCACCTTCAGTGACATGACTGCCGTCTTGCATTCATCTCAAGGGTTAATGAGTTGAGGATGAATCGGATGATTTGTTTATAATTTGTTAATAAATGTCACATTTACGACTGAGGAAATATTTATCATACACTTGCATTGAGGGGTCGTGGCCGTGACATCAAGACCCCCCCGCAGCCCGTACCCTGCGTTTGGAACAAAATGTTCTGAACACTGAGGAAGTGGAGTGCCCCTTTAAAGGCTGTAGATGCCCTTGACATGGAAGAAGAATTTATTTTACATGTGTTAGAGATTACCTTGCGTTAGAAGGGGTCATTGCACTAAAATAGAGGCTGCAAGCTTCATTCCTTTAGTCATTTTTTACTACCTTGTCCTGGTTTCAGACTCCCATAGTAACATGCTAGATTATAGGATGGTGTGTCGAGATGTTGCTACTTTACTATCTCTCATGTGGATCCATCCCTGGGCGGGGGCTTTCCTTCTACAGTCTATAAAGAATTTATTTGTTCTTGTGTGTGATTTCCCCCGCAGAGGCTGCCATAGATGCTCTTCTTTCTCTTTATGCAGATATGTAACCTGTGTGATCAGTGGTGTTTTTAGGAGGTACAGGTCGTACAAATATACCAAGTGGCAACCTCTTGTGGTGTGAAACCCAGAATGACCCAGGAATGTTCGACCGTCTTGCCACTCACTCACCTAGTGACTGTACATCGATCTGCACTGCAGTTATCTTGCCCTGTGCATCCATCCCCATAGAAAAAAAAAAATCACAATTATACCCTCAGAGCTGTGGACCACCAAATTCCACAGAACGTAGGGTTAATTTGCTGGCCGCATTAAATGTCACTGACATATGATGTCAATGGGTGGAATATAGTCACCCGGAGTTCGGGGGGGGGGGGGGGGGGGGCATGAGGCACAGTAATAGGGAGGTGGTGGTGGGGGAGAAGGCGGGTAGCTGTCCTGACGTACAGTATATAAAATGGAACCTGTGGGTGTGAGGCATAGTAAGGAATATATGGGGCACTAAATTGTTTATGGGGCACAGTGTTTGCAGGGTTATATTCATAGTGCACAGTGTGTGACAGGATTATATTCAGAGGGTACAGTGTGTGACAGGATTATATTCAGAGGGTACAGTGTGTGAAAGGATTATATTCAGAGGGTACAGTGTGTGGCAGGGTTATATTCAGAGGGTACAGTGTGTGACAGGGTTATATTCAGAGGGTACAGCATGTGACAGGGTTATATTCAGAGGGTACAGTGTTTGCAGGGTTATATTCATAGTGCACAGTGTGTGACAGGATTATATTCAGAGGGTACAGCGTGTGACAGGATTATATTCAGAGGGTACAGCGTGTGACAGGTTATATTCAGAGGGGACAGCGTGTGACAGGATTATATTCAGAGGGTATAGTGTGTGACAGGGTTATATTCAGAGGGGACAGCGTGTGACAGGGTTATATTCAGAGGGTACAGCGTGTGTGACAGGATTATATTCAGAGGGGACAGCGTGTGACAGGGTTATATTCAGAGGGTACAGTGTGTGACAGGGTTATATTCAGAGGGTACAGTGTGTGACAGGGTTATATTCAGAGGGTACAGTGTGTGACAGGGTTATATTCAGAGGGTACAGCGTGTGACAGGGTTATATTCAGAGGGTACAGTGTGTGACAGGGTTATATTCAGAGGGTACAGCATGTGACAGGGTTATATTCAGAGGGTACAGTGTGTGACAGGGTTATATTGAGAGGGTACAGTGTGTGACAGGGTTATATTGAGAGGGTACAGCGTGTGACAGGATTATATTCAGAGGGTACAGTGTGTGACAGGGTTATATTCAGAGGGTACAGTGTGTGACAGGGTTATATTCAGAGGGTACAGTGTGTGACAGGGTTATATTCAGAGGGTACAGCATGTGACAGGGTTATATTCAGAGGGTACAGTGTGTGACAGGTTATATTCAGAGGGTACAGTGTGTGACAGGGTTATATTCAGAGGGTACAGTGTGTGACAGGGTTATATTCAGAGGGTACAGTGTGTGACATGGTTATATTCAGAGGGTACAGCGTGTGACAGGGTTATATTCAGAGGGTACAGTGTGTGACAGGGTTATATTGAGAGGGTACAGTGTGTGACAGGGTTATATTCAGAGGGTACAGTGTGTGACAGGATTATATTCAGAGGGTACAGTGTGTGACAGGGTTATATTCAGAGGGTACAGTGTGTGACAGGGTTATATTCAGAGGGTACAGTGTGTGACAGGGTTATATTCAGAGGGTACAGCATGTGACAGGGTTATATTCAGAGGGTACAGTGTGTGACAGGTTATATTCAGAGGGTACAGTGTGTGACAGGGTTATATTCAGAGGGTACAGTGTGTGACAGGGTTATATTCAGAGGGTACAGTGTGTGACATGGTTATATTCAGAGGGTACAGCGTGTGACAGGGTTATATTCAGAGGGTACAGTGTGTGACAGGGTTATATTGAGAGGGTACAGTGTGTGACAGGGTTATATTCAGAGGGTACAGTGTGTGACAGGGTTATATTCAGAGGGGACAGCGTGGTGACAGGATTATATTCAGAGGGTACAGTGTGTGACAGGGTTATATTCAGAGGGTACAGTGTGTGACAGGGTTATAGTCAGAGGGTACAGCATGTGGACAGGGTTATATTCAGAGGGTACAGTGTGTGACAGGGTTATATTCAGAGGTACAGCGTGTGACAGGATTATATTCAGAGGGTACAGTGTGTGCAGGGTTATATTCAGAGGGTACAGCGTGTGACAGGGTTATATTCAGAGGGTACAGCGTGTGACAGGGTTATATTGAGAGGGTACAGCGTGTGACAGGTTATATTGAGAGGGTACAGTGTGTGACAGGGTTATATTCAGAGGGTACAGTGTGTGACAGGGTTATATTCAGAGGGTACAGTGTGTGACAGGGTTATATTCAGAGGGTACAGTGTGTGACAGGGTTATATTCATAGGGTACAGTGTGTGACAGGGTTATATTCAGAGGGTACAGTGTGTGACAGGGTTATATTCAGAGGGTACAGTGTGTGACAGGGTTATATTCATAGGGTACAGTGTGTGACAGGGTTATATTAAGAGGGTACAGTGTGTGACAGGGTTATATTCATAGGGTACAGTGTGTGACAGGGTTATATTCAGAGGGTAGAGTGTGTGACAGGTTATATTCAGAGGGGTACAGTGTGTGACAGGGTTATATTCATTGGGTACAGCGTGAGCGTGTGACAGGGTTATATTCAGAGGGTACAGCGTGTGACAGGATTATATTCATAGGGTACAGTGTGTGACAGGGTTATATTCAGAGGGTACAGTGTGTGACAGGGTTATATTCAGAGGGTACAGTGTGTGACAGGGTTATATTCAGAGGGTACAGCGTGTGACAGGATTATATTCAAAGGGTACAGCGTGTGACAGGGTTATATTCAGAGGGTACAGTGTGTGACAGGGTTATATTCAGAGGGTACAGTGTGTGACAGAGTTACATACAGAGGGTACAGTGTGTGACAGGGTTATATTCAGAGGGTACAGTGTGTGACAGGGTTATATTCAGAGGGTACAGTGTGTGACAGGGTTATATTCAGAGGGTACAGTGTGTGACAGGATTGTATTCAGAGGGTACAGTGTGTGACAGGATTATATTCAGAGGGTACAGTGTGTGACATGGTTATATTCAGAGGGTACAGTGTGTGACAGGATTATATTCAGAGGGTACAGTGTGTGACAGGGTTATATTCAGAGGGTACAGTGTGTGACAGGGTTATATTCAGAGGGTACAGTGTGTGACAGGGTTATATTCAGAGGGTACAGTGTGTGACAGGATTATATTTCACAAGGGCCTATCCACAGGGTAAGCCTACCTACAGGGGCCTATATGCAGAGAAAACTACCTAATGGAGTGAATGTACAGGGGGCATCTACCTACTATGGGGCTTATGTACAGGGAAAACCTATCTACTTGGGGGATCTATTTACAGGGAAAAACCACAAACTGGGGGTGGGGGGGGGGGAGTACCTACAAGGGAAGCCTGTCTATCGGGGACTGTCTACAATGGAAACTACCTACTGAGGAGAGGATCTGTGTATTGAACAACTACCTAGTGGGGGTCTGTGTACTGGGAAAATACCTACTGGGGGCCTATATACTGGGGGGGGGGGGGAGTACCTACAAGGGAAGCCTGTCTATCGGGGACTGTCTACAATGGAAACTACCTACTGAGGAGAGGATCTGTGTATTGAACAACTACCTACTGGGGATCTGTGTACTGGGAAACTACCTACTGGGGGCCTATATACTGGGGGGGGGGGGGGAGGGGGGGTACCTACAAGGGAAGCCTGTCTGTCGGGGACTGTCTACAATGGAAACTACCTACTGAGGAGAGGATCTGTGTATTGAACAACTACCTAGTGGGGGTCTGTGTACTGGGAAACTACCTACTGGGGGCCTATATACTTGGGAAACTATTTACTGAGGGTCCGTATGTATACTGAAGACTACATTCTGGTGGCATCTATCTATATACTGGGGAAACCATTTACTGTACGCATACTGAAGACTACATACTGGTGGCATCTATCTATCTATATACTGGAGAAACTATTTACTGAGGGTCTGTATGTATACTGAAGACTACATACTGGTGGCATCTATCTATTTATATACTGGGGAAACTATTTACTGTACGTATACTGAAGACTACATACTGGTGGCATCTATCTATTTATATACTGGGGAAACTATTTACTGTATTTATACTGAAGACTACATACTGGTGGCATCTATCTATCTATATACTGGGGAAACTATTTACTGTATATATACTGAAGACTACATACTGGTGGCATTTATCTATCTATATACTGGGGAAACTACTGTATTTATACTGAAGACTACATATTGGTGGCATCTATCTATCTATATACTGGGGAAACCATTTACTGTACGTATACTGAAGACTACATACTGGTGGCATCTATCTATCTATATACTGGGGAAACTATTTACTGTACGTATACTGAAGACTACATACTGGTGGCATCTATCTATCTATATACTGGAGAAACTATTTACTGTATGTATACTGAAGACTACATACTGGTGGCATCTATCTATTTATATACTGGGGAAACTATTTACTGTATTTATACTGAAGACTACATACTGGTGGCATTTATCTATCTATATACTGGGGAAACTATTTACTGTACGTATACTGAAGACTACATACTGGTGGCATCTATCTATTTATATACTGGGGAAACTATTTACTGTACGTATACTGAAGACTACATACTGGTGGCATCTATCTATTTATATACTGGGGAAACTATTTACTGTATTTATACTGAAGACTACATACTGGTGGCATCTATCTATCTATATACTGGGGAAACTATTTACTGTATGTATACTGAAGACTACATGCTGGTGGCATCTATCTATCTATATACTGGGGAAACCATTTACTGTACGTATACTGAAGACTAAATACTGGTGGCATTTATCTATCTATATACTGGGGAAACTATTTACTGTATGTATACTGAAGACTACATACTGGTGGCATCTATCTATATACTGGGGAAACCATTTACTGTACGTATACTGAAGACTAAATACTGGTGGCATCTATCTATATACTGGGGAAACTATTTACTGAGGGTCTGTATGTATACTGAAGACTACATACTGGTGGCATCTATCTATCTATATACTGGGGAAACTATTTACTGTACGTATACTGAAGACTACATACTGGTGGCATCTATCTATTTATATACTGGGGAAACTATTTACTGTATTTATACTGAAGACTACATACTGGTGGCATCTATCTATCTATATACTGGGGAAACTATTTACCGTATATATACTGAAGACTACATACTGGTGGCATCTATCTATCTATATACTGGGGAAACTATTTACTGTACGTATACTGAAGACTAAATACTGGTGGCATCTATCTATTTATATACTGGGGAAACTATTTACTGTACGTATACTGAAGACTACATACTGGTGGCATCTATCTATCTATATACTGGGGAAACTATTTACTGTATGTATACTGAAGACTACATACTGGTGGCATCTATCTATCTATATACTGGGGAAACTATTTACTGTATATATACTGAAGACTACATATTGGTGGCATCTATCTATCTATATACTGGGGAAACTATTTACTGTATGTATACTGAAGACTACATACTGGTGGCATCTATCTATCTATATACTGGGGAAACCATTTACTGTATTTATACTGAAGACTACATACTGGTGGCATTTATCTATCTATATACTGGGGAAACTATTTACTGTATGTATACTGAAGACTACATACTGGTGGCATCTATCTATCTATATACTGGGGAAACTATTTACTGTATATATACTGAAGACTACATATTGGTGGCATCTATCTATCTATATACTGGGGAAACTATTTACTGTATGTATACTGAAGACTACATACTGGTGGCATCTATCTATCTATATACTGGGGAAACTATTTACTGTATTTATACTGAAGACTACATACTGATGGCATCTATCTATCTATATACTGGGGAAACTATTTACTGTATGTATACTGAAGACTACATACTGGTGGCATATATCTATTTATATACTGGGGAAACTATTTACTGTACGTATACTGAAGACTACATACTGGTGGCATCTATCTATATACTGGGGAAACTATTTACTGAGGGTCTGTATGTATACTGAAGACTACATACTGGTGGCATCTATCTATTTATATACTGGGGAAACTATTTACTGTATGTATACTGAAGACTACATAGTGGTGGCATCTATCTATCTATATACTGGGGAAACCATTTACTGTATATATACTGAAGACTACATACTGGTGGCATCTATCTATCTATATACTGGGGAAACTATTTACTGTACGTATACTGAAGACTACATACTGGTGGCATCTATCTATCTATATACTGGGGAAACTATTTACTGTACGTATACTGAAGACTACATACTGGTGGCATCTATCTATCTATATACTGGGGAAACTATTTACTGTACGTATACTGAAGACTACATACTGGTGGCATCTATCTATCTATATACTGGGGAAACTATTTACTGTATATATACTGAAGACTACATACTGGTGGCATCTATCTATCTATATACTGGGGAAACTATTTACTGTATATATACTGAAGACTACATACTGATGGCATCTATCTATCTATATACTGGGGAAACTATTTACTGTATTTATACTGAAGACTACATACTGGTGGCATCTATCTATATACTGGGGAAACTATTTACTGTATATATACTGAAGACTACATACTGGTGGCATCTATCTATCTATATACTGGGGAAACTATTTACTGTACGTATACTGAAGACTACATACTGGTGGCATCTATCTATCTATATACTGGGGAAACTATTTACTGTATATATACTGAAGACTACATACTGATGGCATCTATCTATCTATATACTGGGGAAACCATTTACTGTATGTATACTGAAGACTACATACTGGTGGCATCTATCTATATACTGGGGAAACCATTTACTGTACGTATACTGAAGACTACATATTGGTGGCATCTATCTATATACTGGGGAAACTATTTACTGTATGTATACTGAAGACTACATACTGGTGGCATCTATCTATATACTGGGGAAACTATTTACTGTATGTATACTGAAGACTACATACTGGTGGCATCTATCTATATACTGGGGAAACCATTTACTGTACGTATACTGAAGACTACATACTGGTGGCATCTATCTATCTATATACTGGGGAAACTATTTACTGTATTTATACTGAAGACTACATATTGGTGGCGTCTATCTATCTATATACTGGGGAAACTATTTACTGTATACATACTGAAGACTACATACTGGTGGCATCTATCTATCTATATACTGGGGAAACTATTTACTGTATACATACTGAAGACTACATACTGGTGGCATCTATCTATCTATATACTGGGGAAACCATTTACTGTACGTATACTGAAGACTACATACTGGTGGCATCTATCTATCTATATACTGGGGGAAACCATTTACTGTATGTATACTGAAGACTACATACTGGTGGCATCTATCTATCTATATACTGGGGAAACTATTTACTGTATACATACTGAAGACTACATACTGGTGGCGTCTATCTATCTATATACTGGGGAAACTATTTACTGTATACATACTGAAGACTACATACTGGTGGCGTCTATCTATCTATATACTGGGGAAACCGTTTACTGTACTTATACTGAAGACTACATACTGGTGGCATCTATCTATATACTGGGGAAACTGTTTACTGTATATATACTGAAGACTACATATTGGTGGCATCTATCTATCTATATACTGTAGGACCTGTCTACATACCGAAGCAACTTGCCCTATCTAATACCAATTTCCCCCCAAACCACTTTACTATAGGGGACACCAAGGGGCCAATAATACTATTAGTGTTTGGGGCTCTATAGATGGGGAAGGCAAGGAGGGTACAGGGAAAATGTGGAGCATCAGATGTTTGTCTGTCCGGATCTGCTGAGATGATTTGTGGCTGGAAGAAATCATTTTTTTAAAGGGGTACTCCACCCCTAGACATCTTATCCTTTGGATAGGGGATAAGATGTCTGATGATGGGGTTCCCGCTGCTTGGAACCCGCCCCCCAGCCCCCCTGTTCTCTCCTGCAGCATCGCTCCATGCCTGATGACTGGCGGTGCAGTGGCCAGAGGATCGTGCCCCCTCAATGCAAGTCAATAGGAGAGGGAGTGATGACAGCCACACCCCCTCCCATAGACTTGCATTAAAGGGGCAGGGCACGATGTATCGAGGGGCGGGCTGTGACGTTACGATATTCTGGCCCCTTCATCGCCTGTCATCAGGGTGCTGCAGCAGAGATTGCGGGGGTTCCCAGCAGCAGGACCCTTGCGATCAGACATCTTATCCCCTATCCTTTGAATAGGAGATAAGATGTCTAGGGGTGGAATACCCCTTTAAACACTCCTCTTTCCGAAGAATTAAAACGTGAGAGTAAACAGAGAAGTTGATGGTAAGAACCAATATGAAAATAATCTTAATCCCCAGCTGACCAAATAAACTAGGTGTTAGAGGTGCCTAAATCTTGGTTACTTCTAACACCTAGTTTATTTGGTCAGCTGGTGATTAAGATTATTTTGTTTTATGCCTAGAGGATCTAAACCATTGGTCGTGTACAGGACCGTAAATGTCATTGTGTGCTAATTCTCCTAAGAACTAATATGTGAACAATGTAGAGAGCCATTATCTGTGTATTCAGGACAATCCTAAACCCTGACTCTGTGGCATATTTCTTCTTTTAGTCGAAATCGCACACTGGCTTATCATTCATGAATTACCAAAAATAATAAAGCACAAGACAAAAAGCACGAAAACCTTGAAAACCAATTTATAGGATTCAAAAAGTATTTTTCGTGTCAGAGTGTGAAGGCTGCGTTTTAATTGTCTCTTCTGCTTGCAGATAGTGCTCTGTGGTAAATAGAATTGCATTTCTTCATATTGGATGCATAGTCACTGGTCCACAAGGGTATTAAAGGGGTATTCCGCCCATAGACATCTTATCCCTTATGCAAAGGACAGGGAATAAGATGTCTGATCGCGGGGTCCCGTCTCTGGGGTCCCCCTCGATCTCCCTGCTGCACCCGGAATTTAGAGGGTCGGGTAAAGCGCCAAAGACTGGTGATGGCACGGCTGCGGCCCACTCGTGACATCACAACCACGCCCCATAGACTTGCATTGAGGGGGAATGGCTTTAACGTCACAAGCTTCCTCCTCACATCACCATTCATCTGGCATGAGCGAAGTTTGGGGGACCCCCGCGATCAGACATCTTTCCCCTTATTCTTTGGATAGGGTATGAGATGTCTAGGAGTCCCCTTTCAGTAGCCAATAATCTCCTCCAAAGACCGTACAATGGTGAAGGGTTCACTCTATGTTTCCTCTCCATTTGAGCTTTCTTTCCTACTGAACCTAAACAAGAAGAGAGGAATTCTGGTGCAGACATGAGTCGGGGTATGACCTTTTTAGAGAGGACTTTTTAACTTATGGGTCGATGATTGAAATTTTATTTTTTTCCCTATTTGTTTCATCAGGAAAGGAAGAGTTCTTGTACAAGGAGAGGTATCCCAACCATTTTCTACTCCGATGTTCAAGGAAGACATTACAAATATATTGAACAGAGAAGGTAGTTTTTTTTTATATATCATTAATGGCCATGTACTCGGTGCTGTAATATTTATGTGCTTTCCCTCCAACATAAGATAAGTGTCGACTGAACCCACCATGGGGTCTGACACAGGGGCCAGTCTAAGGCTGGGTCCACACTACGTTTTGTCCCATACGGGAGCGCATACGGCAGGAGGGAGCTAAAACCTTGCGCTCCCGTATGTGACCGTATGCGCTCCCGTATGTCATTCACTTCAATGAGCCGACCGGAGTGAAACGTTCGGTCCGGTCGGCTCATTTTTGCGCCGTATGCGCTTTTACAACCGGACCTAAAACCGTGGTTGACCACGGTTTTAGGTCCGGTTGTAAAAGCGCATACGGCGCAAAAATGAGCCGACCGGACCGAACGTTTCACTCCGGCCGGCTCATTGAAATGAATGACATACGGGAGCGCATACGGTCACATACGGGAGCGCAAGGTTTTAGCTCCCCCCTGCTGTATGCGCTCCCGTATGGGACAAAACGTAGTGTGGACCCAGCCTGAGAACAATTTCTAGAACTAATACTTAGATCTTGAATTCTCACATAATATGTTGGTCAATATACTTAACTAAAAGACAGATAATAGGTGGATGGACACCTGATCATAGCTGGCTGGACACCTGATCATAGCTGGCTGGACACCTGATCATAGCTGGATGGACAACTAATCATAGCTGGCTGGACTCCTGATCATAGCTGGATGGACACCTGATCATAGCTGGCTGGACACCTGATCATAGCTGGATGGACACCTGATCATAGCTGGCTGGACACCTGATCATAGCTGGATGGATTCCTGATCATAGCTGTATGGACACCTGATCATAGCTGGCTGGACACCTGATCATAGCTGGATGGATACCTGATCATAGCTGGATGGACACCTGATCATAGCTGGATGGACACCTGATCATAGCTGGCTGGACACCTGATCATAGCTGGCTGGACTCCTGATCATAGCTGGATGGACACCTGACCATGGCTGGATGGACACCTGATCATAGCTGGATGGACACCTAATCATAGCTGGCTGGACTCCTGATCATAGCTGGCTGGACACCTGATCATAGCTGGCTGGACACCTGACCATAGCTCGATGGACACCTGATCATGGCTGGCTGGACTCCTGATCATAGCTGGATGGACACCTGATCATACCTGGATGGACACCTGACCATAGCTGGATAGACACCTGATCATAGCTCGATGGACACCTGATCATAGCTCGATGGACACCTGATCATAGCTGGTTGGACACCTGATCATAGCTGGATGGACACCTGACCATAGCTGGATGGACACCTGATCATAGCTGGATGGACACCTGATCATAGCTGGATGGACACCTGACCATAGCTGGATGGACACCTGATCATAGCTCGATGGACACCTGATCATAGCTCGATGGACACCTGATCATAGCTGGTTGGACACCTGATCATAGCTGGATGGTCACCTGACCGTAGCTGGATAGTCAACTGACCATAGCTGGATGGTCACCTGACCGTAGCTGGATAATCAACTGATCGCAGCTGGATGGACACCCGCCACTCAAGAGCGAAGTATCTGAGCATCTCCATGTAGAAGGTGTTTTGGCGGTTTCCATGCTGATCTATATATATGTATACTAAAGACTAGCGATTCTTAGTTACAAAACAAATTTATCTTTTCTTCTATTTCACAAATATTTCTAAATGTTTGATGTTCTTTTTTTCCAACCCGGGAAAGGCTTCACATTTCTATGCAGTTTAATGCAGGTTGATTATGTGAAGAGAATACTTACATATTATCCATTATTCACATTTCCTTCTATTATGTTTATCTGCGTCTCCCTGATGAGGCAAACAACAAACTCCGATGTCGGCATTTTCCTCCTGACTGTGTTTTTCATCCTATGTGACAAGCACCTGAGTAAACCTGCGCACACTGCGATGAGAAACACAAAGGCGGATTATGATCCTGGGAGCACATGGGGTGTTATTCACCGTTAATAATTAATGTTTCATTTCTTTTTACAACTTAATGTTCATAAAACGTGTTAAACATGGGAATACATGTGTACGATCCGAGGAGAAGGGAAAAACACACAGTTACATTTTGTTATGAATTCTTTGTGTCTTTTTCTATCTCGTTCTTCCATAATTTTCTCTGACTTTGAAATACAAAAGCAAATATTTCAGCTCCAAATCCAATTTTCATCTCATTATAAAAACAAAACTTCTCTGACTCTCTGCACACCGTACCGTGACTAAAGCTTTTACTATATCAAAACCACTTGGGGGGGGGGGGGGGGATTTATTAATAGAAGTCTAAATTATTTGTGCTGATTATTAGTTTTTGTGCAAATCACAAAAAATAATTAAAATAAAAAAATCACTATTTTTTGGCACAAATAAACTGTTGCTAAGGATTAGGCATCAGTTTTTTCCCCAAAACCTACACAAAAACCATTGATGATTTTGACCCTTGATTCTTATGGAATCATTAACCCTTAAATACTGCATTCCTAAAAATATTAGATAGATTCCATGAGGTCCCATGTCTAAGCCCGATACTTAAGAGAGACTAAAAAATTTTATAAATGCTTACCTGTCTGGACATTAGAGCGGTGACCCCAGAGCGGATCTCTATGGTCAAAGAGATGAGTGCAGGGAGGGGATAGAGAGGACTGTGCAGCTGTAACTGTATGCCCACACAGTTCTCTCTATGATCACAGAGATGAGTGCAGGAGTGGATAGAGATGACTGTGCAGCTGTAACTGTATGATCACACAGTTTTCTCTATGATCATAGAGATGACTGCAGGGAGGGGATAGAGAGGACTGTGCAGATGTAACTGTATGACCACACAGTTCTCTCTATGATCATAGAGATGAGTGCAGGGAAGGATAGAGAGGACTGTGCAGTTGTAACTTTATGACCACACATTCCTCTCTATGATCATAGAGATGAGTGCAGGGAGGGAATAGAGATGACTGTGCAGCTGTAACTGTATGACCACACAGTTCTCTCTATGATCATATAGATGAGTGCAGGGAAGGGATAGAGAGGACTGTGCAGCTGTAACTGTATGACCACACAGATCTCTCTATGATCATATAGATGAGTGCAGGGAGGGGATAGAGAGACTTCAGCTGTAACTGTATGACCACACAGTTCTCTCTATGATCATATAGATGAGTGCAGGGAGGGGATAGAGAGGACTGTGCAGCTATAACTGTATGACCACACAGTTCTCTCTATGATCATATAGATGAGTGCAGGGAGGGGATAGAGAGACTTCAGCTGTAACTGTATGATCACACAGTTCTCTCTATGATCATAAAGATGAGTGCAGGGAGGGGATAGAGAGGTCTGTGCAGCTGTAACTGTATGACCACACAGGTCTCTCTATGATCATATAGATGAGTGCAGGGAGGGGATAGAGAGGACTGTGCAGCTATAACTGTATGACCACACAGTTCTCTCTATGACCATATAGATGAGTGCAGGGAGGAGATAGAGAGGACTGTGCAGCTGTTATTGTACTGTAAGGATATCATTACCTACATATTGGGGGGCATTTACTAATCTTTTACTATGTAGTCTGGTTTTTACCCTGTTTTTTTCTACTTCATTTTTGACTATGTGCGACAAATTTACTAAATTGTTGCACGGCATTAATAAATTTGGCGCACATAGGCAAAAGTGGGAAATTTACTTCATGTAGTAGAAAAAATAGTCTGTTCCTTTTTCCTGCTGTCTGAATTGGTTTGGCTGCTAGATTTCCTTCTGGATCTTTTGTTTTTGAGTTTTTTTTTAGCTTTTTCACCACATCTAAATAATTCAATAACTACAGTGGTCCCTCAAGTTACAATATTAATTGGTTCCAGAAAACCATTGTAAGTTGAAACCATTGTATGTTGAGACCATAACTCTATGGAAACAGGGTAATTGGTTCTAAAGGCACCAAAATGTCATCCAAAACAGGAAAAAGTGACAAAGAAAAATAAGTAGATAACTAATATAGATAAAGCAAATCCTTACATATAAAAGTAATAAAGATCTGCTGGGAGCTGTAAATCACTGTCTATGTCAGTGTTTCCCAAGCAGGGAGCCTCCAGCTGTTGCAAAACTATAACTCCCAGCATGCCTGGACAGCCAAAGGCTGTCCGGGCATGCTGGGAGATGTAGTTTTGCAAAAAATGGGGCCACCCTGCTTGGCAAACACTGGTCTATGTAGAGGACAGGAGCTTCTTCAGGGGTCCTGTACAGTACAGGCAATGTCCCAAACAAGTAATGGAGTCGCCCTCACCTGGTGTCCAAAAGAGCAGCTAACCCTGATACAGGTAAAGAGTACAGAACATGTAATACCAGACACCAGTCAGTGCATACACTTCAGTAATACAGGGGTTTTACCAGTGAATGCCCATTTTGATTGGTTGGTTCTTCCAGCCATTGACACATTTTACAGATCTGGACTGTCTGTAGCATTGTATGTTGAGTCTGGTTTCAACTTACGATGGTCCAGAAAAGACCATTGTATGTTGAAACTATTGTATGTTGAGGCCATTGTAAGTTGAGGGATCACTGTAAATTGTAGTCATGGCTCAGAAGTGGTAAACGGCGTTTAGTGTGTGTGTGTGTGTTTATTACATTTTTTTAACACAGTTTTTTTCTCCCTAAATGTACTTACACTTTTTTTTTTTGGTTACTTCTTCTACAGATCTGTGTATCCTGTGGACTCCTTCGGATTCGGTGGACTACTTCGATGACCAGCGTTTTTCTTTGCTTGATGTTAATAAAATGGTTAACGAGGGCTTGTGGGGGAGTATTTTTTGTAATAAATTTTTTAAAAACCTGTTGTGTTTTATTTTTATTTTACTTTACTAGACAGGCTTAGTAGTGGAAGCTGTCTTATAGACTGAGTCCATTACTAAGCCGGGCTTAGCGTTAGCCACAAAAACAGCTAGCGCTAACCCCCAATTATTACCCCGGTACCCAACACCACAGGGGTGCCGGGAAGAGCCGGTACCAACAGGCCCGGAGCGTCAAAAATGGCGCTCCTGAGCCTAGGCGGTAACAGGCTGGCGTTATTTAGGTTGGGGAGGGCCAGTAACAATGGTCCTCGCCCACCCTGGTAACGTCAGGCTGTTACTGTTTGGTTGGTATTTGGTTGAGAATAAAAATAGGGGGACCCTATGCGTTTTTTTAATATATTTAATTATTTATTTAAAAAAAAAAACGCATAGGGCCCCCCCTATTTTCATTCTCAGCCAAATACCAACCAAACAGTAACAGCCTGACGTTCCCAGGGTGGGCGAGGACCATTGTTACTGGCCCTCCCCAGCCTAAATAACGCCAGCCTGTTACCGCCTAGGCCCAGGAGCGCCATTTTGGATGCTCCAGGCCTGTTGGTACCGGCTCTTCCCGGCACCCCTGTGGCGTTGGGTACCGGGGTAATAATAGGGGGTTAGCGCTAGCTGTTTTTGTGGATAGCGCTAAGCCCAGGTTAGTAATGGACTCTGTCTATAAGACAGCTTCCACTACTAAGCCTGTCTAGTAAAGTAAGAAAAAAACACAACAGGTTTTAAAAATTTTTTATTACAAAAAACACTCCCCCACAAGCCCTCGTTAACCATTTTATTAAAATCAAACAAAGAAAAACGCTGGTCATCGAAGTAGTCCACCGAATCCGAAGGAGTCCACAGGATAAACGGATCTGAAATGAGAAGAAAACAAAAAAAATGGGTTAGTACATTTATTATCACCTGCTCACACATCTCCCGCCCCGCACGACTACAACTGCCAGCATGCCCTTACAGTAAGGATATGCTGGGAGTTGTAGTTGTGTGGTGCAGGAGATGTGTGGCCAAGTGACAAGCTTGTCCCCTGCCCCCAGCTGCAGGACTACAACTCCCAGCATGCCCTTACAGTAAGGTGGGGCGGAGGCCGGGCACAGTGCTTCCCAACCTGGGACTTGTAGTTTTGCAACATCTGGAGGCACCCTGGTTGGGAAACACTGTTTTAGGCCAGTGTTTCCCAACCAGGGTGCCTCCAGATGTTGCAAAACTACAAGCCCCAGCATGCCTGGACAGTCAAAGGCTGTCCAGGCATGCTGGGAGTTGTAGTCTTGCAACATCTGGAGGCACCCTGGTTGGGAAACACTGGCCTAAAACAGTGTTTCCCAACCAGGGTGACTGTTTTAGGCCAGTGTTTCCCAACATCTGGAGGCACCCTGGTTGGGAAACACTGTTTTAGGCCAGTGTTTCCCAACCAGGGTGCCTCCAGCTGTTGCAAAACTACAAGCCCCAGCATGCCTGGACAGTCAAAGGCTGTCTAGGCATGCTGGGAGTTGTAGTTTTGCAACATCTGGGGGCAACCTGGCTGGGAAACACTGGCCTAAAACAGTGTTTCCCAACCAGGGTGCCTCCAGATGTTGCAAAACTACAAGCCCCAGCATGCCTGGACAGTCAAAGGCTGTCCAGGCATGCTGGGAGTTGTAGTCTTGCAACAACTGGAGGCACCCTGGTTGGGAAGCCTGCGCAACTTACCGGCTTCCGTAGGATCCAGCGCTGCACGACACTGCCGCGCGACAGTGCCGCGCGACGATCTCTGACAGCGATCGTCGCTGGAGCCTCGGAAGGGTAAGTGAACTTCTTCGCCGGTCCCCTTCAGCTGTTTAGTTTTGCAACAGCTGGAGGACTACAGTTTACAGACCACAAACCAGTGGTCTGCAAACTGTGGCCCTCCAGCTGTTGCAAAACTACAACTCCCAGCATGCCTGGACAGCCAATGGCTGTCCAGGCATGCTGGGAGTTGTAGTCTTGCAACATCTGGAGGCACCCTGGTTGGGAAACACTGTTTTAGGCCAGTGTTTCCCAACAAGGGTGCCTCCAGCTGTTGCAAAACTACAACTCCCAGCATGCCCGGACAGCCAATGGCTGTCCAGGCATGCTGGGAGTTGTAGTCTTGCAACATCTGGAGGCACCCTGGTTGGGAAACACTGTTTTAGGCCAGTGTTTCCCAACAAGGGTGCCTCCAGCTGTTGCAAAACTACAACTCCCAGCATGCCCGGACAGCCAAAGGGTGTCCAGGCATGCTGGGAGTTGTAGTCTTGCAACATTTGGAGGCACCCTGGTTGGGAAGCTTGCGCAACTTACCGGCTTCCGTAGGATCCAGCGCTGCACGACACTGCCGCGCGACACTGCCGCGCGACAGTGCCCGCGCGACGATCTCCGACAGCGATCGTCGCTGGAGCCTCGGAAGGGTAAGTGAACTTCTTCGCCTGTCCCCTTCAGCTGTTTAGTTTTGCAACAGCTGGAGGACTACAGTTTACAGACCACAAACCAGTGGTCTGCAAACTGTGGCCCTCCAGCTGTTGCAAAACTACAACACCCAGCATGCCCTGACAGCCAAAGCCTATGGCTCTCAGGGCAGGAGCCCGGGCTGACATTACAGTGCAGCCGCCCGGGCTCCTCATACGGTCTCCCCGCTACCCCCCCCCCCCCCCTTGTCTCCCGCCCGGGCTCCTCATACGGCCTCCCCGCTACCCCCCTTGTCTCCCGCCCGGGCTCCTCATACGGCCTCCCCGCTGCCCCCCCCCCCCTTGTCTCCCGCCCGCGCCGCTCAGCTCCCGCTGCTCCAAGACTACAACTCCCAGCGTGTCCTCACTGTAAGGCCATGCTGGGACTTGTAGTCTTGCAACATCAGACAGATGGGAGTTGTGTGGCGCTGGCAGGTGAGAGGGGGGGGATGTAAATCACTGTAGTGTCCCGGTAGCGCAGTGAGGGTAGCGGGGAGAAAGTATGTCGGAGCCCGGGCGGCAGTAGCTTTTCCTGCTCCATGTTGGAGCTGGAGTAAATTTAGTCATTTTTTATGGCCGTTGCGACAGTTTATTGCGCAACTGCGACTGTCTCAGTTAATAAATTCCTGACCACTGCAAGTCAAAACTGAAAACTTGCGTAAATTAAGCGGGAATTTTTTTTTTACTTTCTAGCTCTTGCTAGGGAAAGTCGCACAATTTATAGGGTAGGCGCAATTGCGACAATTTTGCGCCAAAAATAGTCAGAAAAAAATGACTAAACCCCTTAGTAAATGCCCCCCATTGTTCTGTCTTTACTCACTTTATGACAAGAAGTTTCCAGCCAGGCAAACACTTCAGGATGGGAACTTGTTTTAAACTAATAAAATCCTGGTATTTGTTTAGGAGAGTTTCCAGCCATCAGGATTTGTTCACACTGAGCTTTGTCACTTGTTCCATGATATTATGATGAGTTACCGTGTTGTCAGGTTACGTTACAGTTTCACTGTCAATCACTGGATTAATTTATTGCTGTAGAGAGTTGAGCCGAAGTTACTGCCGGATCGTGAATTCTCCTCATTACTCACCGAGCGAACGCCAAAATATTTCCTCAGTCGTAAATGTGACATTTATTTACAAATTATAAACAAAACATCCGATTCATCCTCAACTCATTAACCCTTGAGATGAACGCAACACGGCAGTCATGTCACTGAAGGTGGAAGGAGTCAGCAATTGATACCAATGAAGCACCGATGCAGCAGAGTTGGCTTTGTCAATCATCCTTCTCTTTTGTGTCCTGTAATAACTCAGTTATGATAATTCACTATGGCTAATCCAGCAGAAATACGACTGCACTGCTGTATGTAAGATACAATATGGCACGAGAATCTTACATCTTAAGTAATTTACCTAAAAACTTTTACACATGCAAGGATGGACATATAGCACCATGTTGGTTAAATAAGAAAAGGAGCCCAATGATACTTAAAGGGGTACACTGCCCCTAGAAATCTTATCCCCAATGCAAAGGATATGAGAAAAGATGTTTGATTGCGGGGGTCCTGCCGTTGGGACCCCCGCAATCTTTGTGCAGTACCCAGCGTTCCTTGTGATGTCACACCATGCTCCCTCAATGCAAGCTTATGGGAGGGGGCGTGACACCATCACGGCCTTGACATGGCCTTGACATCATGAGGGGTGTGGCCTTGATGTAACAACACCCGTCCCCTACTCCAAATGTTCAGAACGCTGGTGCAGCATAGTACCCCTACTACACTTGGAGCTGGAGGTCGTCATCGTGGTGTCATGGCTATGCCCCCTCCACTCATGTCTATGGGAGGGGGCATGTCAGCAATGCGCCCTCTCCCATAGGTATGTATGGAGGGGGTGTGGACGAGACATCACGACCAGTGCCGCAGGAACCCGGCGTTTGTTTAGAATATGGGGTACTGCAGGAGATCGCGGGGGGCCCAGCAGCGGGATACCCGCAATCAAACATCTTATCTTATAGGGGATGAGATGTCTAGCAGCGGAGTACCCCTGTCACGATGCCGGCTGGCAGGAGGTGGATCCTCTGTGCCAGAGAGGGATAGCGAGGACCGTGCTAGTGGACCGGTTCTAAGACACTACAGGTTTTCACCAGAGCCCGCCGCAAAGCGGGATGGTCTTGCTGCGGCGGTAGTGACCAGGTCGTATCCACTAGCAACGGCTCACCTCTCTGGCTGCTGAAGATAGGCGAGGTACAAGGGAGTAGGCAGAAGCAAAGTCGGACGTAGCAGAAGGTCGGGGGCAGGCGGCAAGGTTCGTAGTCAGGGGAGATAACAGAAGGTCTGGTACACAGGGTATAAACACACAAAAACGCTTTCACTAGGCTCAAGGCAACAAGATCCGGCAAGGGAGTGCAAGGGAGGAGACTAGATATAAGCAGGGAACAGGTGGGAACCAATTAAGCTAATTGGGCCAGGCACCAATCATTGGTGCACTGGCCCTTTAAGTCTCAGGGAGCTGGCGCGCGCGCGCCCTAGAGAGCGGAGCCGCGCGCGCCAGCACATGACCGCAGGAGACGGGAACGGGTAAGTGACCTGGGATGCGATTCGCGAGCGGGCGCGTCCCGCTGTGCGAATCGCATCCCCAACGGCCATGAGAGAGCAGCGCTCCCGGTCAGCGGGACTGACCGGGGAGCTGCAGGGAAAGAGACGCCGTGAGCGCTCCGGGGAGGAGCGGGGACCCGGAGCGCTAGGCGTAACAGTACCCCCCCCCTTAGGTCTCCCCTTCTCTTTATCGGGTAACTGCCTCCCCTGGGATGAGGACACCGGGAAAGGATGGAGGGATTCCTCAACGGCAGGCAGAACCGCAGGAGTAGGAATGGGGAGAGAGGGCAGAGGGCGGGACCTGGCACGGGGCAGTGTGACACCAGGACGAGGGCCATGAGGGGACACAGAAGCTTGCCTGATGGAACTGGGAGGGGGGGAGGGGCATTTCCTGTGGCAGGCAGAGTCCTTAATGACCTTAGGGGGACCAGATACAGGAGGAACCACAGAGTTACGGCAAGGGTTACTGGGAACCGGTTTTAGACAGTTCTTGGAACAAGAGGACCCCCAACTCTTGATCTCCCCAGTGGACCAATCCAGGGTTGGGGAATGAAGTTGAAGCCAGGGAAGTCCAAGGAGAATTTCCGAGGTGCAATTGGGGAGGACCAAAAGTTCAATCCTCTCGTGGTGAGATCCGATGCTCATAAGAAGGGGCTCCGTGCGGAAACGTATGGTACAGTCCAACCTGGCTCCGTTGACCGCGGAAATGTGGAGTGGCTTGACAAGACGGGTCACCGGAATACGGAATTTATTCACAAAGGAGTCCCGAATAAAATTCCCAGAAGCTCCAGAGTCCAGGCAGGCCACGGCTGAGAGGGGAGAGCTGGCTGAAGTGGAAATCCGAACAGGTACCGTGAGACGTGGAGAAGCCGACTTGGCATCAAGAGACGCCACACCCACGAGAGCTGAGTGCGAGCGTGCGTTTCCCAGACGTGGAGGACGGATTGGGCAATCCACCAGAAAATGTTCAGTACTGGCACAGTACAAACAAAGATTCTCTTCCTTACGGCGATTCCTCTCTTCCAGGGTCAGGCGAGACCGATCCACTTGCATGGCCTCCTCGGCGGGAGGCCTAGGCGCAGATTGCAGTGGAGACTGTGGGAGAGGTGGCCAGAGATCTAAGTCTTTTTCCTGGCGGAGCTCTTGATGCCTCTCAGAAAAACGCATGTCAATGCGAGTGGCTAGATGAATGAGTTCATGCAGGCTAGCAGGAGTCTCTCGTGCGGCCAGAACATCTTTAATGTTGCTGGATAGGCCTTTTTTAAAGGTCGCGCAGAGAGCCTCATTATTCCAGGAAAGTTCAGAAGCAAGAGTACGGAATTGTATGGCGTACTCGCCAACAGAGGAATTACCCTGGACCAGGTTCAGCAGGGCAGTCTCAGCAGAAGAGGCTCGGGCAGGTTCCTCAAAGACACTTCGAATTTCCGAGAAGAAGGAGTGTACAGAGGCAGTGACGGGGTCATCGCGGTCCCAGAGCGGTGTGGCCCATGAGAGGACTTTTCCAGACAGAAGGCTGACTACGAAAGCCACCTTAGACCTTTCAGTAGGAAACTGATCCGACATCATCTCTAAGTGCAAGGAACATTGCGAAAGAAAGCCACGGCAAAACTTAGAGTCCCCATTAAATTTGTCCGGCAAGGACAGGCGGAGGCTAGGAGCGGCCACTCGCCGCGGAAGGGGTGCTGGAGCTGGCGGAGGAGATGATTGTTGCTGCTGTAGCTGCGACTGTACTTGCTGTAGTTGTGACTGGAGTTGCTGTGTCATGGTAGTCAAGTACGACAGCTGGTGATCTTGTTGCGCTATCTGTTGCGACTGCTGGGCGATCTGACGAGCTTGCTGGGCGACCAGCGTAGGGAGGTCAGCGACCCCTGGCAGAGGAACTTCAGCGGGATCCATGGCCGGATCTACTGTCACGATGCCGGCTGGCAGGAGGTGGATCCTCTGTGCCAGAGAGGGATAGCGAGGACCGTGCTAGTGGACCGGTTCTAAGACACTACAGGTTTTCACCAGAGCCCGCCGCAAAGCGGGATGGTCTTGCTGCGGCGGTAGTGACCAGGTCGTATCCACTAGCAACGGCTCACCTCTCTGGCTGCTGAAGATAGGCGAGGTACATGGGAGTAGGCAGAAGCAAAGTCGGACGTAGCAGAAGGTCGGGGGCAGGCGGCAAGGTTCGTAGTCAGGGGAGATAACAGAAGGTCTGGTACACAGGGTATAAACACACAAAAACGCTTTCACTAGGCTCAAGGCAACAAGATCCGGCAAGGGAGTGCAAGGGAGGAGACTAGATATAAGCAGGGAACAGGTGGGAACCAATTAAGCTAATTGGGCCAGGCACCAATCATTGGTGCACTGGCCCTTTAAGTCTCAGGGAGCTGGCGCGCGCGCGCCCTAGAGAGCGGAGCCGCGCGCGCCAGCACATGACCGCAGGAGACGGGAACGGGTAAGTGACCTGGGATGCGATTCGCGAGCGGGCGCGTCCCGCTGTGCGAATCGCATCCCCAACGGCCATGAGAGAGCAGCGCTCCCGGTCAGCGGGACTGACCGGGGAGCTGCAGGGAAAGAGACGCCGTGAGCGCTCCGGGGAGGAGCGGGGACCCGGAGCGCTAGGCGTAACAACCCCTTTATCCTCTCAGATGCGGCAGTCAGATATGACTGAGTAACCTAACTGGTTTACCGGAGGAAGTTAGCTCTGCAAGCCCATCTGTACCTACAAAATGTGATTGGGGGTCCATATTGATTTCCGTATCAGCCAGGGGCCTAACAAATGGCCATAACAAGGCCCCATTTTATTATTGGGTGACTTTACAGGAGATCATTATCTAATATTCTTATCACATTTGTACACATAAGAAAACAATTGATAAGTATCGTACAGGGAGATGTTGACGCCAATAAGAGCAATATATAAAAACGTAGATAAAAATGAAATATAATAAGTTTCTCCATGCAGGAAATGTTAGAAAGCGCCGAGTCCTGAAGTTGTATCCGTGACATCCCAGTAATGCAGTTTAGTATAAATCACTTCCATTTTTCTGCTCCATAAGTTCCCTGTGTAATGTGTGTTTCCTGAACATGTGTCATCTCCCTCCATAGCTCATTGCAGGATGGCGGAGACATTATGCACACAATGTTTACCTCTCTCCCAATTTCCTCTCGTCTGCTCCAGCTGACCCGACCATTGTCGTCGTTCTGTATTGAGCGCGGAATGACATATTCGGCTAACACATCAGCTCGACATAAGAACTGTCACACCGGCATTGAGCTGTAAACATACTCTTCTCTATATTCTGCTGCGACCACAAATTTGTCAACATTTAAAATGAGATGCGGTTGACAAATATTCATTTCTATGAGATGCCTGTCACATCCCAGCCTTCTGGGAATTCTGCATTTCTCCGGGTTAAGCACAGCGACAAAACCCAGACTTGTCAACCTGCAGTCATTTTACAACCTTAATTTGAAAGGTTGAAAATGGGGGGGGGGGGGTTGGGGGGGGCATTTAGAATAAATAGAAATCATATTTTGGAAGCAATGGGAAAAAATATTTGTGTATTGTCAAGACAGTATATAAGGGTGGAAGTGATAATGAAGTAGAAATTGTACAGATTATGATGAGAGAAGTATTACTAGTAAAAAAGATAATATTAATAATAACAACAATCACAATAATAATTGTCATTGTTGTTGTTATTATTAATGTTAATAATAACAGTGATGAAGATAATAATAATAATAATAATAATAATAATAATAATAATAAAAGTAAAAACTACAGTAATAATGTAAAAAATTATTTACTTAAAAATAATAAAAGTAGTAGTAAAAAAATACAATAATAAAAATAATAAATAAATAAATAAATAATAATAATAACAACAACAGAAACAGCAACAACAATAATGATGATGATGATGATGATGATAATAATAATAATAATAATAACAATTATAATAATAAAATAAATAATAATACTTTTAGTAAAAACCACAGTAATATGTTAAAATATACTTAAAAAAATAGTAATAATAATAACACTAGTAATAATAATTAGAGATGAGCGAAGT